>NC_089727.1:23554631-23751297 GCF_035083965.1 Branchiostoma lanceolatum
AACGCATTGTCCTGGCTTTTACCTTCAAGCAAGGAGGAAGGAACCAGGGAAGCTTGGTTCAACACTGTGTCGCACACAATAAGACCTTATATGGCAATACGTTCTCAAATCCTTGTATAGCCGTTGCCTTATATGGCAAGAGAGCACGAAAATGCAGGCAGGCTAGATTTGCATGTGACACAGGACGGCGACCGCATGTAACTGCTACAACTGTTCGGAAATATCATTGCATTGTGGTTTCGGACTTTGATATCCTGAAAAATGACCATATTACATCTATTCCACAAGATTGCAGAAGAAAAAAAATGATTTCGTCAAGAAAACGACCAAAAATCGGCATAAATGATACCATATAATGAGGTTATAGCATTACGTCCAGAGTGTATAGTTACGTACCGCAGCTTGGCCGATCTGGCAACGCGAAGCACTTCGGACCCAGAAGATCCGGGTTCGTCTCCGTGCATGGATTTTTTTTTTCTTTTTAGATATTGAATATCAAAAATATATATTGATATTATATTAATCTATCAATATCATATTTATGAATATCATTTTTTTTCATTAATAAATAAAGAAATATTTTATATTTGTTATTTTTAAATATTCATTTAATATATACAAGGCCTTTGTCTTATGAACAGGACTTCATAGATTCCAAACCCGGCATTCGAATTTTTCTGTTCATTGTAATGGAAAATACCGTGCAGCGGCTCCTATGCGCGGTAAGATGATTCTTGCAAAACACTCGCCACTAAACTTCTATTCCCGATGTAAACAGAGGCTCTTGATGTTGTTTGCAAAACAGCGATTCTTTGTTACAGTAGCAAATGCTCCATTGTTCAGTATCGACTTCATTCAGACAACACGGACGTGGAAAGTGGCGCCCCTCGGCACAAAACTATGGGAATTTTCATGAATTTTAGCAAAATTACCCAGGAAAATAAGGAAGAAATGTTGTAAATGCGGAAACCAGAATAATACGGATGAGGTAGCTGTTGATTTGTTTGACATTTGGTAGTCATTTTAGATAGAACCTTAGCTGTTATGAACTTCTATTTCACTTAATTACCATAGTGCTGATGATTCAATGGTGCTTTTTCAAATTTTATGTTTTATTGCGTGCCATGTACATAATTACATTGATAGCTTTTATAATGAGCCTATTATACATTTTACAAATAAGTACAAGTTGTAGGCCAAGACCAGCTTTTTCAAAAGCACTTAAGTTAAGTGACGTAACTTCAAAATTGCTTTCCCCAATCTGCCTTTCTCTATTAAAACAGTACTCATTTCCCAAAATGACAATTTTTCTTATAGACTGAACAGCCCTTGAGTGACTTCCTCTGGCAGATTTTACTTCAAGTAAAGGGAAAAGACAATTCACACTTATAAACGTAGCCGAAACGCCAGCTTTTTTTAAAAGCTCTTGTTTTTTTTCAAACTTAAAAGTCAACCTGCGCTTTTGTTTGGATTTTGTCGTGTATGCTTGTTCGGAACATGCTTGTTTACTATTTGGTCTCCTTGTTTTGTTTTCGTCAAATAAACGACAGCGTTTAGTTGTCATGAGCACTATGTTTGAAAGAGGGTGGCTGGAACCTGGGCTGGGGAAGCTAATAGACGTGTGAGGCAGACCAGAAAGAACAGTCATGTGATGAGGGGCATGTCTGTGGCTGACTTTAATATATCTGGGCAGGTCCAGTGAAAACACTGGAGGCGGTGCTAGATTATCAATTCACTCAGCACAATGTTAGTTTTCTTTATCATTTCGTATTGGCAATAACATGCTATAATTTGTACATCTATCATCATTATCGTCATCGGCTTCTTAGTCATTGCAACATGTCAATTATCTTTTCTCAAATAACGATTTGGATAGGTAATCAGATGCAAGGAAGTTTAAATAAAACTCCTTGGTACAAGTATGATATGGTAGAGGATCTGCATGGGGTACTGGTCCCTACAACGCTTTACGCTAAATTCAAAAGAACCACCTAGGTATTACGCTAAAATCTGATAGCCTCGCTGCAAATTACGTGACCGACATTAAAAAAAAATCGGATAATAGATGGCTTTCTTTAATAAGAAATAAAAATAGGCCGTCTACGCCTTACGGAAAAAGATTATTGCATCCATGGGGTTGAGGGTCTTAAAAGGGAAGGACCATTCATTAAGCAAGGGTTAAAGGCCCACTATGTAGGATTTTGGCGCAAAAATTGAAAATATTATTGTGAACAAATCTTTATGTTAATGGCAGGTACCCCTTTTCAGCATATTTTCTTCATTATTTCGTCTATTTTTGGTATTTGTGAACTGTACAAAAAACAAAACAAAAACTCCCGAACACCACCTCAATAGTAGATAAACAACAACATCCCAGTGCATCGGAGGACCCCCATGGTGGCCTAATCACTTAGGCACACTTTAGACTGCCAGATGCCATGAAGCTCTTCTTCTTTGGTAACACTCAAATCTTTTTCCAAGAGGGTAGAATACAACTATTAATTTATTCTAGAGAGTCTACTTTGAAGGGTATCAATAAAGTGTGGTTATTTTCCCGGCGGTCAGCCTGATAAGAAGTACAGAAGCCATGTGTGGCCATGTGTTAGTTTCACACTGCGTGTTGTTTTGGATGGAGGATAACAGTTTTTTAAAGTTGTTTGTATGGTGCAGTAATGTTGTAACCTCCCTTCCTGAATATCTGTAAGCAATTCTATAGAGTTGATAAAGCTTGCTATGCAAAGAAACAGTAGGAAAATCTACTTTCTGTATTGGCCTAAAACTACATAGAGGGTCTTTAAGAGTCTGGTAAAGGGGGAACCATCCATGTCCAATGGGGTTGGGGTCTTAACAGGGAGGGACCATCCGGGGTCTAAAACGGGAGGGATTATCTATTTCACATGGGATGAAGGCCTGAGGGAGAGAGGGCTCTTCCATTCCACATGGGGTAAGGATATGAGGAAAGTAAATCCATTTCAAATGGGATAGGGAGGAACCACGGGATGAAGGTCTGAAGGATCATCAATTTCACATGGGGAAGGTCTGGGACGGGACCATCCATTTCATATGGAAGGAAGGTCTGAAGGGGAGAGGGGGTCATCCATTACACACGGAGTAAAGGTCTGGGAAAGGAGGGACCATCCATTTGACATGGGTTAAGGGTCTGAGAAGGGAGGGACCATCCATGTCACATGGACTTGGATGAAGTTGAGGGGAGATGGAAATCCATTTCACGTCAGAGAGGATAAAGGGAGAGGGAACGTCGATTTCATACCAGTTTAAGGGTGGGCGGGGAGAAAGCATTTAATAATGTAAAAAAGATAATAGTAAATAAGAAGTAACTACACATACACATATGATTTTAAACAGTTTATTTGATTGCATTTTTTTTAGAAAACAGGAATGCATAGTGTACTGAGGAAAACATCACAAAGCTCTGATGTATCTTTGTTGGACAAGGTGGCCAGTCTTGTACAACTAGATACATGCAGATGCCACAAAATATAAAATCAAAGCGTGAACAAAAGACCTTATTGCAAAGAATGTAAACAAGAGGCAATCAAATTCATAGCATTTAGAACAAATACTACAAGAGACAATCAAATTCATAGCATTTAGAACAGATACTACAAATTTTGATGCCATCAAAGCACAGTACATAATTTGACTACCGTTGCCTTCAGTATGCGCATAGATACAAAGGACATTCTTATCTTCTAGACAAAACAGTTGTTGTAAACGTCCATCAATTCTGACAGTGGCTCATTACTCTCCAAGCAGAGGTCGGCTCCGGCTTGGTTATTCTAAACGCGTTTTATGCGTTTTTATCGGACTTTCTTTTTTGTCCCATTTTCTTTATGTCGCCAAGCCGAACTTCTGCTTGTAGAGTAGTGGCTACTGTCAGATAGTTAATGTGTTAGTGTGTTTGTGTTGTGTGTGTGCATTAGTATGAGTGTTAGTCTGTGTGTGTGCTCCAACATCAGCCTAAGGCCACACCAATTTAATTTCTTGGTTAACGGTTTTTTAATGAGCATGAGGACATCATTCAAACAGAAGGCCGAGGTGAAAACTTGCACCTGACCCTGTTCACTCACTGAAACTGAAAAGTACAAACTTTCCTCAGATTGTTTTCATGTTGATTTTCCAATCTAGCATTTTTTTTTAAATCCGTTAACCAAGAAATTAATTGGTGTGGCCTAAGCCTTGAAATAAGTAGCCAAAATTACAATAGGACTTAGAATACCACAAATGCAATTCTACTAAATTTAGAGAAATACAGAAAAGACGAGAAATGAATTAAACTTGATCCTACCTAACACATTGTAAGCTTAACTAGAATCAAGTTAGCAACCCTAGCTTGGGTTACTGGGTCACATTTCCAAGACAGGGCCCAACCAGGCTATTTCAGAAAACAAAAAAATGCATATCAAGAATATACAAAATTTATGGTAAGTAAGGAGTGCTTTTTTAGCAATTTGTGTGTTTTGCTGTCTTTTATATAGTTATTTTTTTGGTCCCGCAAGCTTTGAAATGTTCCCTGAAGCATGACAAAGTACAATGTACATGTATACATGATTATAAAGTGTACACTTTGCATTCCATAAAAGGTCATTGGCAAGAACTTCATCTTCAGACTGCTGGGGGCGTGACACGAAGTTAACCTGATTTGTGATTGTCATTTCAGTTCTAGGTTTAACCTAGAAATGTACCTTTACCATCTCTTCTGTCTACCTGAAGCATTGCCAACAGAGAGAATCATGACTTCTGGATGGATGGTGAGGTGTTGAGCACATTTTGATTACACCCTGAGTAAAGTTGCTGATGAGTGGTTACGACATTTCAAAAGCAATGGCTACTTCTACACACAGGGCCCCAGCCTATTTCTGCGCTTTACAAACCCGATATATGGCAGATTCAGTGTCTGTAACAATGCCGATGGCCGATATTGCTCTCGGAGTAACTGCAAAGTTCGGTGTTTTCAGAGATCCGGGATTTTCCTGGCTCTGTTAGCTCACAACTACTCAGGCTCTCCAACCACCTGCCTTCTTTTCTGGCCCTGTGCTGATGTCCTGGTTCGGGACTCCAAGATAACGGCACAAGGCAAATTACGTAATGGTCTAGGTTCCCGACGACCCACTGACCACCACATAAACAGAAAGGACAACAGATGGTAGAAGAGTCCAAGCAGTCATAAGCTAACAGAACCAGGAAAATCCCCTCTCTTGGAAACTGTGAACTTCACAATCACTCTGCTAACAATCTCAGCCATCAACACAATCACAGGAACTGAACCAGTCACATACTGGATCTGTACAGCACAGAAACTGGCTAAAGCTGGCTGTATGCAAAAGCAGCTACCACTCACAAAATGCCCAAACCCCCTACCAACAACACCACTCAGGATGTCAACAAAAAACGTCAAGCACCCTACCACCAACCGAAAGATTGTGACAAGCACTGCCGACAATGTCTCAGCTACACGGAGGAAATCATACTTTCAGTTAAAGCTATCAATGCTACATCACAAATTGATAACTTCCCATCAAGCCTGTCACATGTCAGTCCTCTGGCAGGGCGAACATACGAGCACCGGTCTTCTGGACGTCATCGTGGAGATGGCGTACTTGGCGTTGGACGATGACCTGAGAGAAGACAAATTACACAGGAATTAGGTCAAAATAGCCAGATAAACGTGTTCTTGCTTTGTTCTAATCAAATCACTACAAATCATCACAAATTTCTTTGCCCTCTTAGCCCCTTATCTACTTGAAGCACTACGTACTGTACATTGTACACTAACAAGACGCATTTGAAACTAAGTTGGTTTCTGAAGCGCTACAATTGTTTCAACTAATTTATTTTATTTATTTGTTCGGCTGTGTACATTCATGTACAGCAGCCAAGGCTGGCCGACTAGCTATTGCTATTACAAGGGGCCAGCCTTGCTGCAAAAGTACATGATAAAATACAATAGTTGCATTAGTTAAAAATAAATCATACACACATACAATCATACAACGCTTACCGTGAATCAATATACAATTGTTTCAACTTACCACCGAGAACACTCCATTTTCTCCCCATTGCGAAATTAAAACCACGAAAACTTCAATGCATTTACAGTAAAATTGATGACCGAGGTCTAAGTAAAGCTGTACAGATTCTACTCACAGTGGTGTTAATCCAGTCTCCTCAATTTCCTGTCTTCACTCTCTTGTCTTCACTCTCTTCAAGTTCTGCAGCAGGGTCAGGATGTACTCAGAAACATCAGCTGGGACAAACATAAAAGGCACAAGGGATGTCCAATAGCATTGGAAATGTGTGAAATACAATTGTCAACTTGTCACCTGTTACAAAATTTGTGCATGACCAAAAATTCAAACACAAGATGTATCAAACTGAGGACCAGCGCGAATGGCTAATAAGTAATTACACATCCATTTTCATAATAAATCCTATCAACATCAACTAATGCTAAGCAGAGCTACAGACGTAGATGTCAAACAATACATCACATGTAATGCTCACCTTGTCAAATGTGGCGTGTCCTTTATAGGCTCTGGATGTTGTCACAAAGAAGCTTCTTTGACTGATACTTGCTGCCCTTCTCGCACTTACGTAACACTGTGCGCACTTCCAGACATATAAGTCAATGGTGCCCCCTCACCATTGCTGCAAAACACAAACGATGTTAGTCCAATGGCATGACAAGGGGGATTGTGACATACAATTGTGGGCAACTGAGATGAAAAGTGCATACATTGACCAAATTTTCCAACCAACAAATACGTTCCAAGTTCCAACCATGTTAGAACGACAAACATTTTCTGCAAAGCATTGTTCAATGCTTAGGTCCCGCACAGACGCATGAATTTCTAAAAACAAAGTTGTCCTATACAGTTGAAAGTTTGCGTTGTGTCGTTCAGGCAAATCAGAGAACTTTTTACATAGTGAATTGTTACCAACTTAACGTTACATAAAGCTTCATGTAGTCACGCTAAACACAGCTTTAAAAAGACGCTCAAGTCACACAGTACAGTATCGAGAAGTACTAGTACTTACTGTCGAATGTCGTGGGAAAGGCCGAGGCATCACGCCATAGTTCATATCGATGGCATACGGACTGGCTCCTACTGTTAATCCATGACTCTTACGGCTGGCAGAACCGCGCGACCAAGGAGGTTAGAACCTCTTTGGTGCTACATGGACGAACATTACGCAGAGGAACAAGGGGCCCTATTGTTTGATTCAGATACAAACACGGGGAGTGAGCCAATCCGGGCGCGGATGCTCAGATCAAGGGCGGCAAGCGGGTCTCGTGGAGACGGAGACAGATCGACCTTGCCAGGCTGGTTGTCGATCGAAGAGTGAACCTTTCCAGGTAGTGCAGAGGCCACAAAGTCACCACGCAAACGAAGTGGCCTGTGATTGGTCACTTGCCAGGATATTCTGGCTTGTGATTGGTTGCGAAAATGCACTTTTGGTTGTCATGGTGATGCCACTCCGGAGTCTCTCCCGGATTGGTCATCTGTCTGAAGAGATTAACCTCACTCTAGAGTCTTTCACCCCATTGGTTATCTGAGCTAATAAGATTTGTATTTTTGCAACACAAGCATTAGTCTCAGCTGAGACGTCCAGACCTGGCCCTCGACAAGTAAACATCCTTGCGGCTAGTAAATATACCAGGCTATTGGACCTATTGATGTGGAGTTTTTTGTGGACTGATATCGCATTCTATCATGCTGCTTTTTTTAATATCGTATGTATAAGCTGGTTCGGAGTTGCTACTACGCATGTGCAGTGTCAATGAGGCCCTCGGCTTGCCAACAGTGCCCGTCTCGACATTATCTAGATTTGCATAACAACGCCCCGACGGGTTTTGTTTACGTTTCGTGGGCCTTCACCTTTGATACTGCACATGCGTAGTAGCAACTCCGAACTAGCTGATTGATTTGTTTGTGATTTGTAGCGCCCAACTTTTACTACGTTTTACTACGTGTTCTGAAATGTTTCATGTGCGGGTAAAGACTAGCATGATAGTATGATATGTGTCCCACGTGTGTCAATCATGTTCAAAACTGCGCACAAGCTGTGATAGTGATTGGCAGCAGTACTGTAGCTGATCATGCTATATAACTAGCTTCCGGATCCGGTTTGACCAGATGGCTTTATCATATTTTGGGGTCCTAGAAAATACTAGTCAGACGTAAATGATACGTTTCCTTCCATAGTCTACATAATGTATCTACATTACAGACTTAGCACTCCTGTTCAAATTAAGTACACACGAGTCATTACCGTTCAAGTGAAGCCAAAATTAATTAAAAGAATCTAGTGCCTAAAGCCAATAAGCTAGTTCAGAGTTGTTACTACGCATGTGCAGTGTCAAAGGTGAAGCTCCCCCCCCCCCCCCCAGACGTGAACAAAACCCGGCCGGGCGTTGTTATGCAATTCAAGACAATGTCGAGACGATCACTGTTTTCAAGCCGGGGGCCTTCACCTTTGACACTGCACATGCGTAGTAGCAACTCCGAACTAGCTTATTGGCTTTAGGAACTAGATTCTTATGTTAGTGCTGTCTCCTCCAATGCTATCTCAATGTCTTAATATAGAGAATTGAAATGTTTTCAACTTGATCAACTTGACCAACACACGGTATAACAAATACGAAAGACATGTCGTGAAATGCACGTAAACTTGTAAACTACATCTCGACTTCCTGAAAATTTGTACAACACAGTGATATTGTTTGAGTGTTCATGTTCCATTAGCATCTTCCTCTGGAACTGCAGGGGCGTTTTTGTGAAAATCTTCTAAGGAGAATAACTGAAAAAAGGAACAACGGATTTCCATGATATTTAGTGTGCTGGTAGCTTAGATAGAGATATACACACTGAGGTGCAAATTATGCTAACTGGGACTTAATTTACATAGCTGATGAGGAAAATCTATATTTGAAGTGTTTTCCATTATCAGTCTCAAATACATGTAACGTATGTAATAATGCTGTTTTATTTTGTCTGAAGATACATGTAGAAGGTGTTTGGCTGTCTTTAATAATGCTGTTTTATTTTCTCCGAAGACAGGAGGTGTTTGGCTGTCTGTAATAATGCTGTTTTATTTTGTCCGAAGACAGGAGGTTTTGGCTGTCTGTAATAATGCTGTTTTATTTTGTCTGAAGACAGGAGGTGTTTGGCTGTCTGTAATAATGCTGTTTTATTTTGTCTGAAGACAGGAGGTGTTTGGCTGTCTGTAATAATGCTGTTTTATTTTGTCCGAAGACAGGAGGTGTTTGGCTGTCTGTAATAATGCTGTCTTATTTTGTCCGAAGACAGGAGGTGTTTGGCTGTCTGTAATAATGCTGTCTTATTTTGTCCGAAGACAGGAGGTGTTTGGCTGTCTATGATAATGCCGTTTTCTTTTGTCTGAAGACAGGAGGTGTTTGGAGAAATGTCTATAATAGCGCTGTTTTACTTCTCTGAAGATAGAGATTATTTTTCTGTCTTTTGTGATGCTGTTTGCTGTTTTTATATCATGTGGCCTTAAATCTTGCCAGTTTGCGTGAAGATTTAGATCTATCCAAAAATGAAAGAAATGTTGGTTGTATATAATATTTTTAGGTATTTTATTAATGCTTTTTAGAATTCGGGCTACCAACAGCTTTTACCCGCCTTTTGAAAATAAACCAGTCTGCGTTTCTCCCCTGAACACAAGGAGATGTTTGGCTGACTGTAATACAGTAATGCTGTGTCACTTTCTCTGAAGACAGGTGTTTGGCTGTGTCTACTGATGAGGCTGTTTTACTTTCTCTGAAGACAGAGAGACATCTGATGTACTTGTGTGTGTATATGTAATGCTTTAGTGCATGTTTGTTTGTCAATATGTCGGTATGTGTGTATGTTTACAAGTGTCCTTAGATGTGAATTAATTGCACATTGTGTGTTGTGCTTTGTCCTCTCTTATTCTGGCTCTCTGTTGCCGGCCAGACTACATGAGGGGGCAGTGTATACTATTAGATACGACCAATGGATTTGCTCATTAGCATTATAACAGGATTTGCAAAACATTATGAAATAGCATAAATGAAGTTTTTCTGCACATTGATGTACAAAGAAACAGTCATGTACATGTACTAGAGCAAAAAAAGGTCCTTATCTTCCTAGTTGTTATAGTTTGTTGCTCTAAGAAATGTTATATGTTATGTGGTCATATATGGGCCGGTATCTGTTTTCTGTTGTCTTACCAGTTTCTCCTAGTTGTATGCCCATTTTGCTTTGTTTTCCTCAAAAATGTAACTCTAAGAGCAAGGACAAGGAATGAAATGAGTACAACTTTAAACAGTTTTATCATAGTTTTGTTGATTCATGTAAATGGTAACAACTTAATATGCTTTGTTTATCCCTATCGAGGTTTGAATTTGACAAGCTCATCAATGTAAATAAATCTAGATATGAATATAGATAGATAGATACTATAGTACATGTATTGATCTGAACATGTATGTGTGTTTTGATGTTGTTGTTTTTTTAAATAAATGGTGTGTATATGTATGTGTATCAAAGATTAACATGCCATCTGATTTGCTTTGTATTCATCAAATGATCTTTTATGGTTGAATGAGTGTCTTGTTGCATTTCCTTGGTTCTCCGTTAATCAGATAAATGCAAATACCCATAAAAACTTAAGATAGCCTGTAAAGAACAGTTAAACGTTTAGATGTCTATAAATACAAAATGAACCCCTCCTCCGTTCCGCCCAAAAAGGTATAGGCGAGAAGAAACGTGTCGCGCTAACACGTTGTAATTCGGGCAAACATTCATATATTTCTGGAAAATTTGATAGAAAGAATGCCGTCCCTGCTAAGTGGTTGATATCTCGCCCGTTTGCGAAAAGTCAGGTCAATATGTGAAGTCGTGTTAGGCGTAGAAGACACTCCCCCTTCCTCTGTGACACGTCTATAAAGGTGTTAACATCTCTGCTGATAGGGAGGTGTGAACAAGGTGTGAAAGAGGTCCCCGTCAAGTTAATCCTCGACGCAGGTAATCCCCGTCGCAGGTTAAGACAAGAGTTCCACGACCTCATATCTCCATTAACAATTCTATTCATGCAAATGACATACACATTTGCATAATATATGCTTGGACATAAACACCTTCTCTAACTTACACATGTTGCAATGTTGACAGGCCTATAATTTATGAATTAGATGAATTATGGTGTTTTGCATTAATTATGCAAATTAGGAGTTTATTTGCATAATTGGTATCTGTTGATGCTTCACTTTCCATAAATTACATATGTTACATGTGATAATAGAAAACATAGCAAATATAGATTTTCCTCATAAGCTATGCAAATTAAGTCTCAATTAGCAAAATTTGCACTTCATTATGTATATCTCTGTCTAAGCTACCTGATTACTAAGTATCATATTGACAGTCCTATAATTTTCCAATTACATGAGATATGGTGTTTTGCATTAATTATGCAAATATGGGATTTATTTGCATAATTGGTATCTGTTGATGATCCACTTTCCGTAAACTACATACGTTACATGTATTGTATTGTATTAGTAATTAGGATGTTAAGTTTTATTCTATACTTCTACTTTGTGTTATGTTTACGAATTCTTGCCATACTTTGTACCATGTACAATTGTCGTGCAATAAAGTTCTTCTTCATGTATTTGAGTATTGATAATGGAAAACACTGCAAATATAGATTTTCCTCATTAGCTATGCAAATTAAGTCCCAATTAGCATAATTTGCACCTCATTATTTATATCTCTAGTATGTCTAGAAGTATGGCTAGCGCTAAACATAAAGAAGTTACCTTGAAAGACAGTTAGTCAAGAAATACCTCAAGTAATGACAACACTGGCTTGCGATTTAGTTTGAGACTTTGCCTAGCAGTTATATGTACCCCTCTTCAGAGCCCCAGTTTATGCTGGTTACTACAAGAAGAAGACGCAAAAATCACATTTCTAGACACACAACTACCAAGGCTAACGTGGGGAAGACATTGGAAATTTAGATCCATTTAGATACTCTGACACAGCGTTGATAGCTATGTTTGATTTGAAAGTCGGAAAGGTATCTACACATCTACAATTTCTGCATAAATTATGCAAATGGTGTCATCATTAGCATAGTTTAAGTCCGGGTGCATTCACCTTTTCTAAAGGTACCTTTCCAAATGGTATCTACACATCAAATATGACTTCAGTAGCATTTACGGTAAGAAAAATACACGTTTCTGCATAGATTATTCAATGAAGTCACCATTAGCATAATCTATGTCCAGGTGTATTCACCTTTCCTAAAGGTACCTGCACCTCAAATATGACAAAAGGTTGATGCGTATTTGTGTCCCAAAACAGGCAGTTGCGGCGCACAATCTGACCCCGAAACCGATATCCGGTAAATAGAAAAACCCCATGTAGTGCCCATCGGTACTGCTCATTCTGGCGTGTAACAGCTTCCCCAAAACTGAAAGTTGTATACAGTTTTGTCGTGATTATCCAAGGGATCTTATCTGATTGAAAGTTCCCTGGACTATGTGACTTTTTAACAACTTTCTGAGCCATTCTGCATGGTTTGATACTATTGCTAGAAAAATCAGTACAGAAAAAAAATGAATTCTCTGACAGTTAGTATGGTAATCTGCTATTGTTCCTGGCTGGCAGACATCTAATCCTTTTATGAATTTATGGGGGGTCAATCGACCCCTTAAACTGCAGGGCAGGTCACACTAGGAGCACTCCCTTATGACTTGCCCTGGGTAAGAAAAACTTCAGCTTTAAGAACTTCTGGATGGATTGCGATTCTATTTAGTGTGTTGGAAGGGTTGGTAAGAGGAAGGTCAAAATCAATTGGAACAGCAGCTGAACTTCTGTTTTTTTTTAATCTTTTGTCCTGGACATTCTATGGTCTTTATTTTCAGATGCCTGATAGATTTGACGTCAAAATGGAGCAGTGTGAGTTTGGGACCCACAGCATCAATACACAAGTCTCTCACCCCGTGTTAGGACACATGGTATTTTACGATATATGCGCCCGTTTTTCGACATTATGATACACCTTGCGGCAATGTCGAAAATCTTTGCCTGAGGTACTAAGGTGACATAATTTTCCCCTCAAAGAATGTGTCTTTACATCACCTCCTTTCGAGATTAAAACAAATCTAAACCTAGTTGAGCCACACACAGTGTTTTAAATAATGTTAATCTATCGCATTATTCATGGGCAATACCCGACACCACATTCTGACCACTGCGTAGAATCAAAAGAATTTTTACTGGACGCTGCCGCTTGATTATACACACGAAGTCATACATTATTGAACAATTGTAGCTGAAAAACCCGTTTACGGCTTTTCAATCGACATCCACCTTTCCATGGACGAACATATTCAACATTTTGCCTAACGCTGTAACGTTAAACAGTTAAGTACCCCCTCCCCCGTTTTAAATACCTTCAAATAAGGCACAATTCCTTCTTACATCTAGATGTTACAGTTGTATTTCTTCTTAAATTTGACTTTATTATCACGTTCTTACTGTTGTCTACATCTTTTTGGTATGAATCAAACGATATTGTCTATTCAAAATCTGAAACAGAGCACCCGCCAGTTTACGACATTGCATTGAGGTGAAATTTGTCAACCCATAATTCCATTAACAGTGAATAATAAAGATATAGTCTAATGAGTACAATCGAATTGGATCATATACTAATGCATCTATCTTAAGATATCATTTCTTTTGTATGCAATATTGGGCCTGTGTAAGCAGGTAAACTTTTGATGTATTATAATTGTAAACAAGCCTGTTGATTCGGCCTCAGGGCTACCATGAAGCCCGTATTTGCTTGCTGAATAAACATGTCATTCATCCATTCAAACCGCTCGTATATTTTCTCAATATAAAATACCGATGCAAAATTAAAACCTATACCAGAGATACCGGTTTGGTCACGAAATGTTCCGAATGCTGACGAAGATGGCGGAGGGAGGGGTGCCTAAACGTGTGAGTCAAGAGGCGGAGGTGAACTCGCACAGTTCGTGCAGGGACTTCTCATTCACGAGTGAGCCGAGGGCATACACTCCCGGGGACTGCACAGGAAGGTACCGTAGGGTGTGGTGTGAGATGCAAAGGGGTTGGGGTGGTCGAAATTACCCATTTTGTATCATCACAACTAGTAGGTGCCAATCTGACTAAACAAGCTGTTATAACGTGCTCGAGGCACCTCCTCGAATACGGGGCCAATTTTAAGTCCCTTCCAAGAAAAAAAGTTACAGCTCCAACAAGGATATACCCTCCCTCGGATTGGAACCGTGGCCTCCAAGTTACCAGCTGCTTTGAACCTTGAACCGCTTCCAATCATCTACAGTGAAGTGGAATGTGTCTTGATCTGATCTGAGTATGCAGGTAAAGATAGTATGTGGCATTTGTTGGTCTCGTTGTTAGCGTGGCAGTCCCAGAATTGAGAGATTCAAACCCTTGAAAGGTCGCAATTTCTCTTTCTTTACTCAATTACAGTTGAGAATGAGTACAAAATCTAGGTTTATTAGTTTTAGACCTATCAAATATGTATGGCAGTTCGGAACGCTGTCTTAGAACAGTACCACGTGTTTTAGGGGTATCGTAAAGTAGTTGCACAAAATCCAATTGTCTTGAGACGAAAAATATTCTTCCTGAAAAACCAAGGACAAAAATATTTTACGGCAAATATTACCTGCTCCAAAACGATGTGTCTTCTAATGCCTGATGACAATATGATATGTCCAAGGCGTATCGAGTTGGGTTCGCAGACTGTGCCTCTGTTACTTACCCGACATGCACGGTTGCTGTCCTTGGCCGGAACGTTAAGCCGTGGCCCACTGTTCATTGTATCATCATCATCATCATCAGTCGACGTCCTTCTACGGAACGTCGGCCGGAGTTATACCGCCCCTTACGGGGTGGCATACCCTGTTGGCTAACACAAGACGGAGGTTCCCCAGCAGGCCCCCATCCGGGTGACTCGTTTATAGTGAATCACCAACTCCAGACAGAAGGATTTGGACCATCGCACACCGGGGCATGCCCCTAGTCTTTTTCAATGTGGGTTCTTTATCGTGCGCTGGGTGTGGCTCTCCCACAACACGGGACCTCCATTTAACGTCCTATCCGAGGGACGTCCCTAACCACGTCATTTACCAACTCATTTTCACCTGGATGAAGTGAGGGAATTTTGTGTTAAGTGCCTTTCCCAAGGGCATAACGTCGGGGCGCATGTCCAGACATGCCTGGGGGCAGCCGGGGATCGAACTCGGGTCTGCTTGTTTTACCCATTGCACCACACAACGCCACATGTACGCCGAATGTTCTACCCATTGCACCACACAACGCCACTTATTGTATACGTTCATTGTATTGTCTATAGCGTCGAAATTCGCTGTCACGACCAGTGGAAGAACGACTACTCAGTAAGCTCAACTGACTCGAGATCATTTTCTTTTTCTAATTTCTTTCTTAGGCTTCGATCCAAAGAGCGTGTTTTCCTTGAGGCGGTGGTGAGAGGTGACAAGGCGAATGTGATCAGATGTCTCCAGCCTCCTGAGCCGGTCAATGTCAACGCCAAGTCCGCCTTAGGTCGCAGCGCCCTGACCACAGCCGTCACTTTAGAGAACGTGGAGATAGTAGAGGTACTCCTGAAGCAGGTAAACTCCACCTGTTTAACGGTTCAATACAAAGATCACATTTTCAGTATAAGCGAGGGCTGTCAACTTGTAATTCCCCCTCTTCCTGTAGAAGGCGGTTCATGTTTCCTTACACATGTTCAGATTCTTGGGTGGAGCATGAAATGACAATGAATCTAGCTGAATGCATTGTTAATGATAGATTTCCTGTACTTTCCTGAGGCAAAGTGTCTAAAGCTGCAGAAAATAAAAGCAAAACAGTGTGCCCCTTGCCGCTGCGTAATATGTAGAAAAAGACTTAGCTAATGTGTAAAGTTTCGTTCGACTTAGCAATTGGGGAACATGCGGAAAAAAACATTGGTTTTATAGCCCCCTTATATGCATGTAGGAACTTGGTAAAACACCCGGCATTCGATCGACTGGCATGTTCAGTACACTATATATAAAACGGACGTTCCGCTGCAGCAGCGTAGAAAATCACTAATTGGCATCCTTATCAAACTTGACCTCCCCTAACCCTACCGACATAGATAATATCATACAGATCCACTTACAATTTCTTGAGTTATGATTTCAACAAATAAACATATAAACACATAAACGGCACCGAAAACATATTGACATTCTTGGCGAACGTAATGAGGACCTAGTCTAGTTACAAGTAACGTTACATGAATGAAAACCCCTCCCCCTCTACAGGATGGCATCAACATTGGAAACGCGCTGCTTCACGCCATACGGGAGGGCGTGTATCGTATCGTGGAGATGATGGTTAACCATCCTAGGTGAGGCAGTCATTCCTCATCGTTAGGAGGCGCTTCATGCACTTCCAAACATCTTCCTGTTCATTCTATCGCTTTCAATATAATAAATCCCCTTTTCCCACAAAGTAGACATCGTTGGATAAAACAATCATGACCAGTGGCAATTGGTCATTGAGATTGTGGGGGAAAATCATTGGCAGAGACCATCGAAAGACCTTGGATATCCTTGAATGATTAACTACAAATGCTTTGGAGATCATTGTGCACCCAAATATTGACAGACATCACAGACCACTGAAAAAATCTATTAAAATTTTTACACTTAAACGATCTCCCAGTGGTCTCACGGTAAGAATCATAGCCTTCAATCAGTTTTATGATGCTCAACTCTGGCTGAGCAAGTTTGCTAAAGGATAATGGTTATGAATCCTCGTATGAGATTAGAGGCTATCTTTAGAGGCACGATATATTCATTTATGATTCGTCATAAACAAATCAAAGAATCCAAGAAGCAACACACTTAACAACATTTCTGTTTTTCATTAATGACTTAATAACATCAGAACTAAAGAGCATCGCACCCCGTGCAGCAGTACATGTGTAACAGCTGACTGGCTTTGTATGGTGCTTGCAACGGATTTAAAAAAAAAAAATATATGAATGGAAGGAGGCATGAATGGATACTTGAATGGATGATAGTAAGATAGATAAGATTATTTTCAAAGTACTAAAACTATGCATATCACAGCATCACGCCTGACATGCTGGGTGCTGGGTGGAGCTGCGTGACTCCGGAATGTGAGGACTTCCCGTCCAGCGTCACTCCCGTCATCCTGGCCGCGCAGCTCAACCAGTTCGAGATCCTTCAGCTGCTGCTGGCACGGGGCGCTACCATCTCAAGCGTAGGGGATTCAATCAGCACGATTCTGTGTCAAATCATTCAAAATACCTTGTTAGAAAGGATCGCATTCGAGTCGGTTGTCAACGTGGTCAAATACTATCTGTCAATAAAACCCTCATGACGATGGATGACCCAGTCATCCTTACAGTCTGGTCTGGGTTGACATCTTGTAAAGGTGATAGTCACCTGTTATGTCAATCCTTCCACAAATGTGGTAAAGCTGAATAAATAGATAAATGGATGACCCACTTTGTATCGAACACGTGACCTAACAAACGCGTGACTTTCGAAGTAGGGTGAAAGTACCCAAAGAGTGGTGAACATATAAGTTTTTAGGGGATGGCAGGCAACTTGCAAATGTTCATTTCACTAGCAATAGTTTATCATATCAAACTCGTAGAGTTTTTTTCTTTTCTTTTGATTTTAGAACAAATTAAAATCAAATGTACAATGTACAATGTTTTCAGAGTACATACATGCATGCCATGAGATATCATTTCTTATCTTCAGTACATATCAGATAATCAATGACATAAGACGTTGACCTTTGCCTGTCCTGTACATGCTGAACAGCCACATAAGCCTGGATGCCTGTGCAACGGATGCAAAGACAACAACAAGGACGACAGCCTTCGCTACTCCAAAGTCCGGATCGAGACCTATCGGGCCCTGGCGTCGCCATCTTGGATCTCGCTGACGTCATCCGACCCTATCCTGACGGCGTTCAAGCTCAGCTGGGATTTGCGCCACCTAGCGATCAACGAAAGGGAGTTTAAAGAAGTATACCTAGTAAGCATCTCCGTGTTAACCACTTACATGTAAAATAGAAGTCTTTCCAAAGTCTTCTCTCGCGAGACCACGGTCTGTCGGGAAGGTCTGTGAGTTGGGCAAGAACGAGGGTGAAACGGTAGTTGAAAATAAATTTCCCCCTAACTGTGGCCCCGGTCGGAAGTGCAATGAAGAAAATGTTTCCATATCCAGAAATTTATATACGCGTATGCGCGCGTAAAACACTTGCTGAGTAAACTTTATGAAAATATACATGAATTTTTACCCGAATTTTGGCGTTTTTTACAGAAGTTATCGGAGCAGTGTCGGAGGTACCCTGTAGAGCTCCTGGATCAGTGCCGCAGCTCCGTGGAGCTCAACACCATCCTAAACCAGGTACGTCCTCTGAAGGCAACAGACAGGTTAATGAATATTACTTTGAATTAACTGATCAGTCCTCTAAATTTATTCAATTGGATAACCTTTATGGAGACTACGAAATATCTTTTCCACACAAGGAGGTGAAAATGTACTCGGCGTTTATGAATATTTTTGTTTGCTGTTGTTTGTATATTTCGAAGTACAGAGACAAGTGAATGTTAAGTTTTATAAAATGTATCAAATTGGAGAAAATGCATGGAGACTGCGAAATATTTTATCCACAGATAAATATGTACTCGGCGTTTTTCAAATCTTTGCGGTAAATATATATTTCTTTTTTTTCCACTAATATCTGCATAATGATTAGGCCACGTTTTCTCGTTTTCCTGTTAACATCTTTGTCGCATATTCATGGTATGTTATTTTCGGAAAACAGGCATACACACTGCAGGGTATTGACATTTTGACCGTTAGGTAATTAGAATAATAAGCTCAGTTTGCTCTGTTGCCGCAGGCCTCTGATGAGGATGAAGATGTAGAGGAGGATGATGGGATAGGTGAGGACCACCAGAGACCGAGTCTATACCGACTCAAGTTGGCGCTCAAGTACGAACAAAAACAGGTCTGTCGGCAATATTTGATCTTTCCAAGCTATTCTGCGTTCAATGAGGAACCTCTGCAATGGACATACAATTGAATGTCGGTACCAAACAACCTCTTATGGAAACCTTTATAATGACGGATTCTGAACCCAGGGGCCAGAACCACAAACTAATTTAGGAAGTGATTCCCATTTTGGCCTTGCTGCAGTTTGAAAGGTGGATTGACCTCCATATAAACTAAACACATAAAAATATCAAGCTAGAAACAATGGCAGAAGAAGATTGGCATAATACTGGTGAACGAGATTCAAATATATTTTCTACGGGTTTTCAAAGTTACATTATGCAACCATACAGAACTCGAGCTCCACGACCTCATACCTTCGCCAAATGATTTTAACCTTTATGACTATCTATCAACATTCCTCTCTTTCTCAGTAACAAATGTCATATATTTGAATAGTCATGTCATGGATTACAGAGAGTTTTCAAACTTGCCTCATTGATTATGCGAATCAAAATCTGATTTTCATAACTGCCATCTAATCATACAAAGCATCACGTAAGTTATGTACGTACCAAAACTCATGACCATTATGTAAATGAGGTCTTCATTTGCATAGTTGATATCTATTGATATTTCTCTCTTCCTCAGTTACACATGTCACGGAATCATGGAATTTGGCTGATGTATAAATTTTTCTCATTAATTATGCAAATAAGATAATGATTTGCATAATAAGTATCTAATCACGTGAATCATCACTCAAACTATCCACTTATCAAAAAGCATGACCATCCATCAAGCCCTTCTTGATTCCCTTTCACAGTCTGAAGCAAAACCTCCTCCTGCAGTTCCAGAAAAGCCGCTAGGGGGCCCTTATATGTACCACTTACTCTCTGTCCAAAGAACTATCTACCACTCAAAAATCAGTTCCATAGCATGTCCAGAACATTCCGCTGCAGTACCGTAACAAGCCGCTAGGGGCTCAAAATGTAACTATTTTCATGTCTCACCAAGACCTTCACACCTACTAAATATCAAGGCAATCCATCCAGGCGTTCTTTAGTTATTCCGGTCTTCTACATACATACATACATACATACATATATACATACATACATACATACATAAACACATAAACACATACACACATACATACATACATACGTATATATATATATATATATACATACATACATACATACATACATACATACTTACATACTTACATACATACATACATACATACAAACGCTACCCTCTGCATAACCTTCTTGGCGAAGGTAATGACGCAGAATGATTGTAACAAAGTTACATAATCTAAACAACTTTCAGATTTTAGAAAATCAACCTTGAGTTCAAATATCAACGTTCAAATCAGCCTCTCAAAGTTGTTTCGAAGTGTAACTGCATCTATAATTGTAATTTGGAAATGCCCTCCTCGCAGTTGAATTCAAATGTTTGTAGTGGTATGTCTAGAAATATGGCTTGTAGCTGTGGTGTGTTCATGGTATTCTAAAAGCCAGTTCTGTAGAACTGCCAGCCAATGTCTTTACTTATACTACCAAACAGAGAATGGTAAGTCAGTGTTGTCATTTATTTTCTGGTTTACATAAAGCTAACTTCTTCATGTATAGCCATACATCAATTCCTTATCTGACTACATTTCAAAAGTTTATTGAGAGAGTAACTTGTGTTGGTGGTGACTATCTTAGCCAGGCCTCCACCGATGTGAACACCACGGCAGTCAGTAGCAGACTGACCAAGGTAGTTTACGCTAGCCGAATTTATTGGGTGATTTTATAGTACAGGCTTCCTCCCTCAGGCGCCGTCTATATGATATCTTTAGTCATTTAGATACGTGAGGGAACGATGATTTGGTACCCCTTGCAATTGTGACCTTTATACAACTAAAAGCTATGTCATATTTGTAATTCTTAGTGATAATTAGTTGATATCCCATTGCAGTTTGTAGCTCATCCTCATTGCCAGCAGCTACTGACATCCATGTGGTACGAGGGCCTACCCGGCTGGCGCAGGCGCAGTGTGTTCGCCAAGCTGCTTGTGGTGGTAATGCTAATGACGTTGATGCCGATTGTCGCTGCCTGTTACGTCATCTCTCCGCACAGCCGCATGGGAAGGTTCATGCGCTTCCCTTTCATCAAGTTTGTTAGGTCAGATTACTTTGTTTGCCCAAGTAACAATTTTTGGTATCAAAACTGCCAATTTTTTTTTTCGCGAGGCCTCAGGGAAGTATTTGAATTTTTTAATCAAATGGTATGATTTTCATTTTTTTTGTCCCTTTTTTTAACATATCGGTTGGTAGATTTTATGCGTTTGTGCAGGTTTGCGTATCCGAACAAGATACCGAGAAGGTGACAAACTATATAACGTTTACTAATGTATACATGTGAAAATAACGATGTATTTCAGCCAAGCGGGTTCGTTCGCGGTGTTCTTGATCCTGCTGACCATGGCCTCCCCCCGGGAAGAGAACATGACCAACAGGCGCGGCCCGCCGCCGTCCACCGTGGAAGTCATCATCGTTGTTTATGTAGCAGGTAAAGTTTGGCTATGAGCTTCAGAGTTTTGTGAATATCTGTAATGTGTACGTCCTATTCTGCATCTAGTTTTGTTTTAAACCTCTTTGTGTTTGTATGTCATTTGGTGTTTGTGTTAAGCGTATAACTCTTTTAAATATGTATTAAAGTTTCCGTTTTACTCCGTGGTAGTCCTTCACATTCATCTGTTGTTAACTCCAATATTCTATTAACAACCCAAAACTTCATCACTACAACTAAGCGTTTTTAAAACACAGTTGTCCTGGCATTTTTTGTAATGTGTCCAACTATTTCATCAGTGGGTGGGAAACTGGACTTGCGCTTATCCTTTCTTGTAATATTAAGTACAATGTATTATTTTCTGTCTGATGTGATTTTCCTTTGCTTTTCACTTGTACTTGATTTCTCTCTGTAAAATATGTATGTTTTTTTTTATGTAAGGGGTAGCGTCAAAATAAGTCTTGCACTTGAGTGCGCCCCCTTTTGTCACTCTGTATTTCTGTTTAAATGTTTGAATAAAAAATAAAAAAAATAAAAAATATGTATTATGTTCCTATGGGTTTGTTTTTATACCCGAAATAAAGAAAGAAAGATAAAGTTAAGAGTTTGTCATCATTTTTAAGTATAGGCAATTTCTACAAAGATGGATTTAGTAAAGCACCAATACCTGTACATAAATACCTTAAAAAGCACTTTCTTTAATTGAATCCAACGGTTCTGTGTATTGTGTAGACTGGTTTATTTTGTCATCGTCTGACATACATGCCTCGTGGCAGCCGTTACAAGACTGAATTGTGAGGCTAAATACAACATAATTCATTATGGGTCACACAGCTTTCAGGCATAGATTAAATGTTTTAAAACAATCAATATCAGTTAAAACATTTACGAAGACTATTTAAAATATTTCACGATCACTCTCTTAGGGATTGGCTTGGGACAAACAGTGCGAGGAATGTGTGATAACAATGTTCTCTAGAGTCTATCTAAAAGTCTGATGATGGCCGGAATGGCGCTTCTGGTGTATCGGTTTGTGCCAGAGGGTTGTCCATAGCGGCTCGCGTTCCGAAGGTTTTTGCCATGTTGCTGACCACGGGTGGGTGGAAGCCAGGAGCGAAAACGTGGGGACTGTTCTAGTTTAGCAGCAAAGTCGGTGCATAACTGTTGTCTTCTAGTTGACAGTCTTGGAAGGTTACCTTAAGCTGATTCAGGGTAGCAGTGTATGAGTTGTAAGTCCGTCCTAGTATAACCTTGCAGGCCTGTTTCTGCACACGTTCTAGGGCGGCAGACTGTTTCTGTGTGTGCGCTGCACTCCAGCAGGGGGTGGCATACTCTAGGTTCTGATTATTCTTGCTATAATATTGTATAATAAATGAAAATATTTGTATTGTTTAAACTTTAAGGCTCTTAATTGATAGTGCTAACAGTCAGCCTACCGGGAGGAGTACCATTTTTATGCCTCGTATTCAGATTCGAAGTTAATTTGTCTTTTCAGGGCTGGTCTGGAGCGAGTGCAAGCAACTGTGGAACATGGGCCTGCACCTGTACATCCGGGACTACTGGAACTGGATGGACTTCATCATGAACTCACTCTACCTGGCAACAATATCCCTCCGCGTAGTAGCCTACGTTAGGGCAATGTCAGGTGTGTGTTTTTTTTCACATTAGACTAGATCTATTCGTAAAAATAAACTCTACAAAATTCTAGAAATGTGCCCCTGATTATGGTTCAGTGCTTTGTAATATCCATATTCAGTCAGAGGGCCGTCCGTTCGAATCTCATCTCATGGGAGTTATGATCCAATGAAATATGCATGTCTAGGAACATCTGACGTGATACATTCATAATTAGTTTTCCCTTTAACTCAGGAACGGACGTTCCCATGGAGACTGAACGGAAGAACTGGCCCTCGGACGATCCCACTCTCATCTCGGAGGGGTTGTTTGCCGTGGCCAATGTCTTTAGCTTCTTCCGTGTCATCTATCTGTTCCAGAGTTAGTTCGTTTGTATCGTTTGGAAGTTATCAACTGGGATTGAAAAAAGAAGATGTTTGACGTATGGGCCCTTAAAGCTTGATTGCTTGTCTCCAAGTTAAGAGAATCGAGGATAAACGACGTCGTATGTATACATATCCAATTGATTTATGAATACGCATATCAGACTTGTTACTGTCAGTTACCATGGACGTGAAGGTTATTTAGACTAGTTTCCATGGTAACAGGGAATCTTGACCGCTTATTGTTACTTTCGGAAAGCAGTCTCTTAGCTAAGAGGTGAACGGCTACAGACTTGGTGAAAAGGAGCTCCATGCGTAGAGACATAAATAGAGAGAGTTTTCGTTACACAGACGTCTAGACTGATGTGTCGATAAGTAACGTTCGAAAAGTTGCCTCTTCAGCGAATCGCACTGATTTTCCCACCGATCGGTAACGTCTAAACTCTTTTTGTCTCCAGCCAATCCTCACCTCCATCTGCTGATCGGTAACGTTTAAACTGTTCCCCTCCAGCCAATCGTCACCTCGGTACGCTGTTTGGTAACGTTTTACTTGTTTTCCCTCCAGCCAATCCTCACCTTGGTATACGTTGATTGGTAACGTTTTAATTGTTCCACTCCAGCCAATCCTCACCTCCATCCGCTGATCGGTAACGTTTAAATTGTTCCACTCCAGCCAATCGTCACCTCGGTACGCTGTTTGGTAACGTTTTACTTGTTTTCCCTCCAGCCAATCCTCACCTTGGTATACGTTGATTGGTAACGTTTAAACTGTTCCCCCTCCAGCCAATCCTCACCTCGGCCCGTTAATTAGTAACGTTTAAACTGTTCCCCCTCCAGCCAATCCTCACCTCGGCCCGTTAATTAGTAACGTTTAAACTGTTCTCCCTCCAGCCAATCCTCACCTCGGCCCGTTGATTAGTAACGTTTTAACTGTTCCCCTCCAGCCAATCCTCACCTCGGCCCGTTAATTAGTAACGTTTAAACTGTTCCCCCTCCAGCCAATCCTCATCTCGGCCCGTTAATTAGTAACGTTTAAACTGTTCCCCCTCCAGCCAATCCTCACCTTGGCCCGCTGCAGATCACCCTAGGCTGTATGATTCTGGACGTCGGCAAGTTCCTGTCGGTGTTCTTCCTCATCATGGCGTCGTTTGCCGTGGGGTTCAGCCAGCTGTACGGGTTCTACCGCGACACGGAGGTGTGTGAGGAGGAGGGAGGGCAGAGGGTCTGCCGGGGCAACCCCACCGAGTTCCTAACGTGAGTAAAGTGCACTTCACGTAAAAGTCTGCTGCGCATCGATAGCCTAGTATCGAACCCCATTTTCTATATGTGGTTCCCCTACCCTGTACCCGATGCCCTATCTACCACTCTGACATATTTGTAAATTCCAAAATGGTTATTAGATAGCTAGAGACATGATATCTAAATACAAGGCACCCCCATAAAGTTCCTCATGTCCTCGTAAGAAAGCTCTAACAATATCGAAAAACTCAACACAGAACGATTGCACGGGGGTGATGCCCACTTCCAACCAACCTTTGACCTGCTGCTCGTGTAACATTTACGTAAGCCCCCGTGCTTTGGGAAATCGGGGCATCAGCTTTCCCAAATAACAAGTTTTATCAATCTATGAAACACTACATTCAACTTTACAAATTTAGTAATACATGTAGAACAAAATGCGTTTTTATAAACGTCACAAATGCAGGTTTGACGATGCGCTGATGACGCTGTTCTGGTCGCTGTTCAAACTGATCGGTCAGGAGACGTTAGACATGCAGGAGAAGAACGCCTTCCTGGTCTCCACCGGCTCCCTGCTGCTGGGGGCTTACCAGATTGCCGCAGTCGTCATCCTGCTCAACCAGCTGATCGCCACCATGTCAGACTCTTACCAGGACATAGAGGTAAGCTTTTAGACAGAAGATTATCACTACAACTAACATATATAAGATGTCGCTGTAACAGTATGGAAAAATTCAACATTCACACAAGAGAATGAGATGGGACACGGTACCGACTTCCAACAACCTTTGACTAGTTGCACACGTTTCTCTTCAGGAATGTCACTTTCTCTGAGCTATCGCTCATCTGTTACCTTGGCAAAGATGGTCGATATGGATTTTTCGTCTAACATTAACTGTGTGAGAAATTGTCGAATTTTTCGCTTATGTTGAAAATATAAATTTTCTTGCTAAGGTTTATTAATGACCGTCTTTAACACGTTAAAAATGCCACATCTTTTATATTAGTGTATCAGACAAATTATGAACAGATAGCAATGATATATATTTTCGTGGTTACTATTGAATTGAACCTTAACACAACGCATACTTTTTTTCATTTACACAATGCAGCAATTTAACACCAACTCGACTGTCTCTTTCACAGACTCACGCTGACATGGAGTGGAAGTACGCAAGAACCAAACTCTGGATGAGCTACTTTGATGACGGGACAACCTTACCACCTCCGTACAACGTCATCGTCACCCCCAAGTCAATCTACTACTTTCTAAAGGCGAGGCATTTTTAACTTACTTTATTAACTATCATATAAAATAATCATTACGATGTACTATGGCTAAGGTCAAATGTCAGGGTCCCTTCGAGTTATCGGGTTAGGCGCCTTAAACTTTGACATTTAGAAACAATGCATCGTGACTGCATATGCGCAATCAGAAATGTGAGGTGACTTATTGAATGATACCTGAATTTCCTGCGATACTTTGGACGGGGATTCATTTTTGTCCACTACTTATTGCTCTGATATAGTAGAAAAGGAAAAAGATTTTAGGGTGTGAACAGCTCATTCAGTTTTTCTTGACCGGAGAGATAATCAAGCTTAGACAGGAAACAGATGCATTGATTTAACGCTTTGTTGCAGACGCGTACGGCGCCGCTAATAGTGTATTTTTGACAGTACGTGTATCGAGCTGTTCGAGAGAGGGTGGCGGTCTGGTGGGAAATGGCACAGACGTTTCCGGGGAGAAGGGGTAGTAACGGATCAGGCACTGTACGCCTAGCGGCACTAGCTGATGCTGCACCTAGTGAAGCAACAGCGACCTTAGCCCCAACCGTAAGGAAGTCGTTTGTAAGAATGTTTCGCATTTAGACACGTATCATTTAGTGAGCTTTAGTTCCTTTTATTTGTTCCTTGGCCACCTGGTGGCGTAAATATCAAGATTTCAAACGGGGTTAAAGTTTCAGTGATATCTTGTAATACTTGTATGCCTTGGTTAGTTGCACCGATATAAACATGAGTTCTGTCTGAAATATATATGCCCACTCTATATTAGGCCGGTACCCCAAGTGTGAGGGAAAGAGGTGAAGAGACATGGGGGAACTATCAGGTGATAATTAGCTTTTTTTTTCAAATATCTTATTCAATTTCTAAGTAACTATTATTACAGTAAAACTGTTATTATAACTCTGAAGACATCGTATGAAGTGCAGGGCAATGTTTATCTATCACCAAAATGACAAAGTCAGAATAGGTACGTCATGTAGGTACGGATGATTTTCTTAGAATGTTTGTTTGCCTGTGATAATGTCTTTTTGTTTGTTTAGTCCGTTCTGAAGAGGCTAATCCGTCGCTACATCCATCACTACAAGGCCCGGCAATCGGACATGATTGCTGATGACATCATAGCGGAGATGAAACAGGACATCTCCAGTCTTAGGTGACGCCTAGTTATCGATGGATTTTATGACTATATTTTTTTTATATTTATCATATATATTCTATAGATACAACTATCATATGTAGTCCTTAGAAACTACTAGATGACTACATAGAGGTGTCTTGATAAACGGATATATAGATTGTGTATAGTGCATTTTATATTGAAATGTACATTTAAAAGATTTGCATACAATCAGCATCAAGTCGAAAAATAAATTGAAAAGTGCTACATAGTACCTTCTGACATTTTGAAATATAATAGCAAATAAATTTTGGAATTCATAAGTGTGATTTTTTTTTTTTTCTTTTGCTTGTAGGTTTGAGATGCGAGAGTACAGGCGGAAGGACGCCAGCCGGGAAGTCGTTGAGATGCAGTTACTACGGGACGTTACCGCCGAGATCCGCAAGGCGGCAGCCGTGAGAAGGCAAACTGGTTCTGCCACAGGCACAGCAGAATCCACACCTGCAGCCTCGACAAAGCCGCAAGGAGCTCCAGGCGCGATTGCTTCACAAGGTGAGATAAACAAGCCACTCACTGAGCTTCTCTGTATTCAAAACAATTCTCTTGTGATCACCAATCAGACCCGAGAGTGCATTGTACGATTATAGTTTTATTTTTCCCGTAGGATATTTCGCAAAATAAGTTTGATGGGGGCATTCGCGGTTGATTTAAAAGTCTAGATGTGACTAAGTACATGCTAACTTAGAAGTACTAAAAAAACACATTATGAAAGCCTTTTCTGTTTAGGGCCTAGGGTAAACCGTTTCTGCCAGAAGCTCATCCCAATGCTGCGGGATGACCTCTACCGGATGTTACGTCAGACACTCACGGAGCAGGTCGATAGGGACGGCACTGGAGGTGTTACGTCACATCCGTTACTCCCGACGTGACCCTCTCTCTCACAGACAGACACACACACACACACACACACACACACACACACACAAAATATGACACACCCATAAACACGGTAACACACACACAAGCACACACACAATTAGCCATAACACACATGCATTAGGACACACAGGCACACAAGAAAACAGAGATATAGCTTCACACACAATATTATATAAACAAATACAACCATACACACACACACCCGCGGACAAATTAGAAAAACGCAGAATGACACAAAGAAACACACATAAACACACACGTACTGGGACACGCACCCACACAAACATTTACATACACAAATGCACACGGAAAAAGGAGGAGCCCAGTGGTGTCCGTACGCGTATTCAAATGTTACATTGTAAGATGGGAAAGACAAAGACGCTAAATGCACACAAAAAGGATGAAATGTACGCATATTAGCTATAAACTACTAGGTGACCTCCCCTTTCTTGCTTCTGGATACCGTCTGGTTATCTAGTAATACATGTACAAGGCATGCTTAGGGTTTTGCGTGCATAAAGAAACATCTGACTTGTCTTAGCGAAGATTACCGTGTCTTAAGATGCTAAGACTGACAAGGACAGATGCTTACCACGGTTTTCAAAATCAGCATATAACGACTTAAGAGTCATTGGACAAGAAAAGGAAAGGAAAAAAAAACAGTCAAATTCAATTGGGGGTAGACTTAAACTTAATTAAAGGGCATAAGACACCAAAATACAACATTTTTTTGTTATCTGAAATAGGAGTAGAATCATTCAAGGAACATACTTAGTAAACGTTTAAAACAAATGCATACCCTTCTGATGTTATTTAACATTGGACGATCAGAAACCATATTTCCATTTCGCTTTATTCTTATCTGATCTTCTCACCAGATGATTACATTGATCAGTGACTAATGCCCAGTCATGACGTCACAATGAACACCGTAGCCGGTTCGGAACCTCACACCACGGCTTGCGAAAAACATTATTTGATGAGCAAACAGTGCTTAATCATGGTGATAACGTTAGCAATCAATTAAAGGACAAAACAATATCTATTTTGCTTGCTTGCAAAAATAACGTTCTTTCCGAGCCGCAGTGCAAAGTTCCAAATCGGCTGCCAATGCCATGTTCATTGTGACGTCATGACTGGGCAAGTCACTGATTAATGTAATTACCTGGTGGGAAGAATCAAAAGCTGGGGGTATGAAATTTTGATGGTTCGATGTTCAATAACATCCGAAGTGCGATTATTTTGTGAAAATTTCTATGTTATTAAATAATAGCATTATGTTTTATGTAATTTCAGGAAATTCTTAATGTTGATATCTAGCGGAATGTCCATAACCTGCAGGCAGGGACATCACAAGTTGTCTCACGGGGAGGCTGGAGATGTCACGCCCATTCTCCGTTAACGTGTGCAACTGCTGTCGCACAAGAATATCCATGTAGCTAAATGTTAAATCGCACATTGTCTTGGACTTTGGTAGTTTAATGTCACCATTAGATATAAGAAATACGATTAGTACCCTTTTTACCTTCATGGCAGGCTATTTTTAGGTCGTTAAGGACATTACTTTGGTTTGTAACCGTCAAAAAAGACCTGTCGCAAATCCCAATAGCACACTCAGATAGGTACTGTATTTAAATGTTGAAAAACGCGTTTCTTGAATAGAATTTTATCGATGATTTATACCTACCGGTGAGGTCAACATGAAACAAGCAGGGGAGTTTGTCCAGGTGGACCATATCTCAAGCCCAGGTGCCATTTATGCCTGTCGCAAGTTTTTAACTTTGACGTACGTTACGAAAACGAATGAATAAAAATCTGTCACAAAAGAGTGATTTGCCCGAATTTCGTATGTGTTTTAATCAGTCTCAGTATGTAGCATGTATACTATCAAAGACACTACAGAGGCAACTGCGAACTATTATTGGATGAATTACAGCTTTGTTAGAGCTTGACGCATTTCGTCACAGTATGTAGTATACTATCAAAGACACTACAGAGGCAACTGCGAACTATTATCGGATGAATTACAGCTTTGTAAGAGCTTAATTGACGCGTTTCGCCATTTTTTTTTCATTAAGCTTACATAACACCATTATTACTGCTCGAAATAGAAACAGTAGCCTCGACTTGCCCTTTACAATGAAGGACATAACCAGATAAGTACTTACTTACTTACTTAGTTCGAGCTCCCGCTCGAACCAATCCTGAGAGCTTCCTCCATAGCACTTTATCCTCCATGGCCCTTCGTAGTTCCTTAGTATCTTGTAAGTTTGTGTCACTACGTAGATTGTATAAGTAGGTGACTCTGGGTCTACCCCTACTTCTTTTTCCTTTAGTAGAGGGCTCCCACAGAACAAGATGGTGTGCAGGTATTTCGGGATGTCTAATACAGTGACCAGCCAGTTTCATTCTGCGCTGTTGAACTTTCTTCGCGACAGATGGTAGATCTTGGTACAACTGCTGGTTTGTGAGCTTTTGCTGCCATGACACGTTGAGGCACATTCGTAGCATGCGAGTATAGCAGCCATTTAGCCTTTTTTCGAGCGACTTTGTTAAGGTCCACGTTTCTGAGCCGTACAACAAGACTGACTCCACGGTGGCAATAAATAGCCTCACTTCAATCCTGCGTGGAAGCTGGGATTTCCATATCTTGCTTAACTTGTGGCAGCTGTTCCAGGCAAGGGCTTTTCTGACTCCAAAGTCTGTCTCAGAGTTTTCCATCTGAGAACGGAGGTATTTAAAGTTTTTGACCACTTCCACGGTATCACCACTTCTGGTTTGAATTAAAGCAGGTATTTTCAGGTTGAAGGTCATCATTTTAGTTTTTTTAGCATTTAGATGCAGACCCACTTTACCGGCTTCATTTTCCATTCGAAGCAGTAATTCCTGTGCTTGTTGCAATTTCTCTGCTAATAGCGCGATGTCATCCGCAAAATCTAGGTCGTTTATGACGACTGGTGGATGCCGTCTGCTTTTCCTTCTCTCAAGCTCAAAGCCCAGTTCTAGATCTTGGTTACCCAGGGTCTCTCGCATAACATAGTCTAGATCTATTACAAAACGATAGGTTGCCAGTGTGTCACCTTGTAAAACTCCTGCAGTGATGTTAAATAGTTCGGTTTCCCCATCAGGTGTAAGTACTCGCGCTCGTGTGTTTTGATGTAGAATGTTTATGACATCCACCAGAATATCAGGAATGCCATAAGCCCTCAATATGTTCATCAGTTTCCCTCTGTGTATACTGTCGAAGGCTTTACGAAAGTCAACAAATATAATAATTGCTTCAAGGTTGTAATTCAAAACCCCTTCGATCAGCCTTCTTTGTGCTAGTATTTGCGAGGTGGTAGAGCGCCCAGAGCGAAATCCGTTTTGGTTAGGTCTTAGTAACCTGTCTATCGTTGGTTGAATCCGATTTAAGATCATCTTGTTTGTGATCTTTGCTGCTATACTGGTGAGCATTATGCCTCTGTAGTTAGCATAGTCTCTTAGATCACCAGATTTAGGTATAGGAACAAAATTCCCAACAGACCACTGCTCAGGTTTCTCCCCTTGGAACAATTTGTTACAGAACTCTAGTAAAATGTCATCAAAGTCACACAATTTCAGTACATCTAGTGGAATACCGTCAGGCCCAGGAGATTTTCCAAGTGATAGTCTTTTCTTTACTGCAGTGTACTCTTCCTTAGTGAATGGGTCGGTGCGAATGTCAAGATTTTGAAACACAGGAGGTATTGGATCGTCTGGACAACCATTGATTTCTGGATCCTTCCCTAATAACTGAGTAAAGTGCTCTTCCCACCTCTTCAGACGGTCTTCTTTACCTGTTCCTTTTAGTACAGACTTATTTACAGTTTTTCTTCCTGTGATGTTGTTAATAAGTCGCCAACCCTCCCTGTCTCTACTACTGGTATCAGCTTCTTCAACACGCTGTATCATGGAGTCTAATTCTTCCTCCGTAACAAGGTTATATGCCTGTTGTAGGCCAGCTTTGGCTTCCTGTAGATTGTCATTAGGAAGCTTTTCATACTTAGTAAACACTTGTTGTACTTCTTTCCTTGCTTTGTTGACTCTTGCATCATTTGAGATACATTTTTTCCTTGCTTTCTTTCTTAGAGGGATGAGTTCTTTTGTTGCTAGTTGATTTGCTTCCACAAAGTGATCATATGCCTCGGTTACTGATTCTCCCTCCACACATAGGGCTTCATATTAATTTATTCTTCACCTCCACAGTGTATTGGTATAGTATACCTTCATCTCTCAAAATTGTCCAATTGTAGAATTCTCTTTTAGATGGTTTTTCAACTCGCAGACTCAATTTCAGTTGAGCGGTGACGATTCTGTGGTCAGATCCAATACTACTAAAGGTACTGTATGCCTCGCAGTTTTTTACAGAGTGGATCCATTTTTTGTTCACTAGAATGTAATCCACTTGGGTTTTGGAACCGCTCATGTCAGAAATAAATGACCAGAGTTTGCCATGTTTTTTCTGAAAGTACGTGTTGGTCACAACAAGACCAGCCTCCTTCACTAGGTCACTAACAATTGTGCCATTTTTGTCCTTGGGTATACTGATGGTAGGTATACCGTGCGACATCTTTACCTAGGTGTGCATTAAAGTCTCCTACGACCACCAGTACGTTGTGCTTAGGAATTTCATGTATTGCTGCTCGTAAGTTTTCATAGTGCTCTTCCGCATCGTTACTCCCCTCAATGGGTGAGTAATGAACAATGATTGTAAGTGCAGGGTATCCTGAGTTTATGAAGTTAGCAATTACAATCCTTTCATTCCAAGATTTGATGTCTGCCAGAGCATTTTCCGCCTTTCTGCTAACTAGCAGTCCTACCCCTCCGGCTGCGGCGTTGTTTAAGTTCCTCCATGCAGAGGTCGTGATAAGAGTGTAGTTTCCATATGGATGGAATAGGATGGTATCATCATCCACTTTATGTACAATTTTGTGGTCCACAATTTCAAGTATTTCAATAGAGTATCTGCTGCATAAGCTGACAAGTTCTTGCCTTTTACTTTCCAGTCTAATTGATCTAACGTTCATTGTTGCTACATTTAGGTAATGCTGACACGTAAGAATTCTGTCTCTTTGGGAGCTGCTATCAGATTCCTCCCTTCCTTGCGGCTTTGAGGAGAATTCGTCATATCTTCTAGAAGAGCTTGCAGAACCCTTGGAGTTTACATTAGGGGCTTTAACCCTAGTGCTGTAGGATCGCTTCATGATTGGTTTTTCTAATGCTGACTTATGAACAGGGGCGTGTGCGCCTACCCATTGTGGTACTGCTGAGTCAGTCCAATCCTCTGCGTAGCCGCGAAGTTCAATGTACCAAGTCACCAGTCATAAGTACTTATCTGCCGCTAATCCATTCAGCAACCTGACTGTTAATTGTTTTACACCAAGTAATTGTCAAAATTGACTTACGTTATCCCTTGACTTACGTTACCGTTACGGTACGTGTCCAACATTTCTTGGACACAACACGCTACTCTCAAAACAATTTATGGAAGTCTTCCGCGGTTGTCTCAAAAGCTCACCCACCGTCGTGTAACATTTGCTGGACACTGCTTTCGAGCCAAACAGCAAATAGTTTCGGACATCCTTCTATGGAAACCAAGAGGCCAAGTGCACTGCAGAAGTTTGACTTTTACCGATAGTTTAGTCAGAGACACTGAGATTGCATATGAACACTTAGGACAAATGATGTTGGACAAGGCGATACGGAGTGATGTATGTAACGTTGGGTAACATAAATTCGGGATTTTTCCGATAATGATTGACTGAAATCAATCTAGCAGAACAATAAACCATCCTTTTTTTCTATTATTCTGTCAGTATCATGTGCTATCTTTGCACTAGTCATATATATGGTAGATTTGTTCTCTAGTCGTGCGGACACCATAATATTTCAACTTGAAACTACCGTCCGCCGCACGCACAATGACGGTGCTGTCGGACAGGGGTGAACATTAATTCGGGAGAGAAGATTCGTCTTGAATATCTTACCGCTAATTACATTTTATACAGCAGCTATTCGTTCCATCCTTGGCTTGAGGAGAGTGCTATGGATATAGACGTGTCCAAGTAAAAGAATACACGAAAAAACGGCCGTACCGCACACATCAAGCCTACGGGAACAACCCGTGTGTTGAGTCGGTAGCTATAGAACGTCAAAGTCGACATCCACCGTCATGGCAACGTGTACATTATTCATGGAAAGTTAGCAGGATGCCGTGGCATTGATAATACTACAATGTCCATGTATTCCTTGTTGTGTTAGGAGCAAACTTTGAGGAAAATATCGTCCTCAGTCCACAATCACACACAACATTTAGACAAAAAAACTGTTCCTCACAAACCTTTGTCGTCTGCTTGACAACAGGATTCTGGGTAATGATATGGCGGCGGGAAAATACACGTGCCGTAGGTTGTAGCAACAAAGAGGGGTTTTGATGATTGATCACACTTAGAGTCCAATTGCAGGTCAGCAATTTTAAGAAAATAAGTTGTCTTGTAAATGATTGTGTTTAGCAGGAAGCGGATGTGACATTTGTCTTATAAACCAGCCGACAACGATGTAGAGTGATTCTCCCACGAAGCCCTCAGACTGTTCCAATAAGGGACGGAGAGTTTTTGTCCTCGTCGCCTTCTAATGCATACTTATCGAAGCTTTTCAGACAGTGTTCTGAATACGTTGGTCTGTCAAGTTTGCATTTCTAGCGGTATTACTGATGTTGCATCTAGCACATATCCCTAAATACCCCGTTTTCGAAAAATCCCGAATTTAAATACCCCACGAATTTATGTTACCCAACGTTACTTATTTAGTCCCGGCCGATGGCCGATAGATAGATAGACGGTACGTGTCATCGAACATGCAGCGTATAGGAAGATAATCAGGATTACAAGTCAGAAGGTGCGTCAAGGGTCAGCCTCGTTCTGTGTAGCGCCTCTGCGGCCAAGTTCTGACGCTGTTCTTGCCTTGAAAAACGTCAACAGATGGCACATGTGCACAAGAAGCCATATCAAATCTAGGAAGCCGAGTTTGTTATATTTTCTCTCTAAGTTTCAAAGATAGTACTTGTTAGCTTTCATAGAACGAGGGGTAAACTCACATGGGTAATAGATTGGTTCAAATACACTTGTTTCATAGAGGAATCCAGTACACGGCAACGGTAACGTAAGTCAACATCAACACGTTGACCTACGTTACCATAGTTATTAAGGATATCTAGCTTCATTGGAACAAACATAGGTAGACCGCATGCATAGCACCACTTATATACACAAATGAATCGTTACAACTCCTGTGCATCAAATATTAAATGTTTTTGATGTACGTTAATAAAGTATTGACTTAAGTTACTATAATACATTGACGTCTGTAGGTTACGTATGTATAGTTTCATTCCAGCTGTTTTCACTGTTGATTCTACAGTTCTTTGTTCTTCTTTCGGGGGATGAAGTAGATACTGCAAGTATTTTTTGTACACCAGAAAAGAAAGTGTTGTGTGTTTGATTTATTCCAACTCAATCGGAACAAAATTCGGGGATTTCTCTCAAAAAGCAGGTAGAACTATCAAATGTTACCCACTAACAGACACGCCAGGGGTTTCCGCTTGGACACAAATCAGAAACGGTTTGTACTCATGAATCAGGCGTGTAGAAAACCTCACCAGTGGGTTAACACTAGTGTTGCGTACCGGTATTGTGTACCGGTACTGTACCGTGAAAATCTATTAGGTACAGGTCCAACATACCGATATCACTTAAAAATGAGTAACATCACAGCGTTAAACGGTCAATATCTCAAAAAGGGAAAGTCCTAGCACCTAATAAAACTTGTTTGGTATAGTGAATAGTTACATGTTAGGCACATTACGTAAGTGTCCCGGGTATTGTGCTGGGAATCACGTTGGTTCATTGGGTCGATGGGTCGACAAGAAATGACGCAATTCTTCACCGCACGCAACCGCTAATAAACTATTACAATGTATCTCTTTTCCCTTTGAAACTTCCGTTTGAAAATTCATGAAACACTACAATTATAATTCGTGTATTTTTGTCTTGGTGCCAAAAGGCGCCAAGACCTTGAGTCGAGATTGACCAATGCAACAATGAAGGCAACAATGAAGGCAACAATCAATGGATCTTGCTCAAACCATGCCCGAATTCGGTCAACAAGGCAACTTGCTCAAACCATGCTCAAATTCGAGGCGTCCATGCTGTCGACCTTCCCTATCCTGGAAAATAGACATATTTCATCTATGCCACAAAATTGCACAAGAAAAAACTGATTTTGTCGAGAAAACGACCAAAAATCGACAAAAATAATACAATTTAGTGAGGTGTAAAGTATCTTTAGAATCCCCAGTATATCTGCAGGAGCCCCCGTAGCTCAGTGGTAAAGTTCGCTTCGTAGTGATCACAAAGTCGACCCAATGAACCAACGTGATTCCCAGCACAATACCCGGAGCACTTTGTGCCCCGGGCAAAAAATAAAGTTCTTTTTCTCTTTTTAAACATCCAATTAATATATACAACGCCTTTGTTTTATGAACAGGGCATCGTAAATTCCAAACCTAGCCTGTTTTTAGTTAATTGTAACGGAAAATACCGTTTAACGGATGCCTCTTACAATCAGCAAGGACATTCTATATAATGTCCTTGCTATCAGTAACTGGTTGGTGTTGGTTGAATAAAGAATACTAGATAAAGAAAAACGAACATGAAACTTAAGACGACGATCGACAAGCTGTTCTCCAGCGTCATGAGATATTGACGGATGTTGACTTTTATTGTTTAGTAAGTAGACTTTTGAAGGGAAGTACAGAAGTTGTACTGTTTGTTGTGTCCATTAAGTTTAATATATTACGACCGGCAAAAATGTATGCATAATGCAAAAAGGAACGTTATTGTCGTAGTCTATCAGGAAGTACAGGAAACAGATTTTAGTTTTTCATAACCAAACCAAGGAAACATCTATCTAGTCTAGTAGGTAAGTTATTCATTATCAAGGAGCTTCATGTCCATTAAAGGACGCACACTTTTACCTCGGGTACTCTTAGCAACTTCTCCTGAACATCCAGGTGTCATATAAGACCTACCTTCTAGTCTTCCCAAACTTATGGGGTCACCAATTATTTTGGTCACATCCTGCCCCGGGCCAGCTTTTTTTTATAAAGAGCATCTTGGTACCATTCAAACCCCAATTGTCAACGTCATGAGGCCCCCTAGCGGATTGTTTACAAAGCGTACCCTAATGACTCATCGGGTGACACTTCCCAGAAGCCGGCCCCCTGTGCCTCACTTCCGCCGAGCTTCCAGTTTCGCACAGCGTCAAACCTGATTAAACCTCCTTGGTCAAACGCAGCAAACATCACATAGCTCCACACGACTCTTGGCTGATCTCTTGTTCGATGTTTGTGTTCTACGAAGACTGGGGATCTTCAACATAATCGTGTACAAGGTAAGGCGTTTGTTTGTTTCCAAGGACCATTCAGGATCGTGGCGACCATTAATGCGGAAGTGGAAAAGTTGTGGGACTGTGGGCACAGTGCTGACACTGTAGTCTCTACCAGACTTCACATGGCGCTAGGAGTTAGCTAAATATAAACAGATAACATGCCTGAGGAGTTAGGTCACAAACTGTACTCCTATATGGCATTTATCTGTCTATTTCACCAACGTATACTATTTTTCAGCGATCTATGGAGCTAGTCCCTGCAGGTATTGAGCTACTCAGACTACTGTGTCACTGTAACATAGCGAGTCCGGGACATAATAGTAGTAACTCTAAGTATCGGCAATGTAGATTGGTCTGTAGTTTCGCAAGTTGTTGGACTTTACATAAACGGTTTTTTAGAAGGTTTAAAATTTTGAGAGATGGACTCGGGAGAGTCAATAAATTATCAGAATATTTTTCTTCATTCTTTCAGTCCAGTTTATTTACTCGCAATCCCTGTTCAGATTTATGATGTCTTGTTTTTCTTTGTACAATATGTCGTTTTACAGCCGATTATCATAGCAGCCTGTGTACAGAAATGCCCCCATAGCTCAAAACCTGACGTCCTTTATCACAGTTAAATGTGCACATGTTGTCAGGCCCTCCCTTCATTTTTCAAGTTGTAAATGTAATTTGATCCCGACCACGAGAGCTGCTCTGTCCATGAAAGTTGCTCGATGTTTACGTTATTGGTAAATAGGTAATGCGATGTATCGTTCTTTAGAAATGTTCAATACTATCAAATTAAGGCTGGTTTAACCCTAGCAATCGTTGAATGAAATGAACCTTCACAGTGACAATGTAGTAAGTAAGGCTGTGTTTTAATCCATAGTTACCAATAATGTTACCATGAATGAAAGGTAATACTTGCCCATTAATTCTACCGAGATTGCACTGTGTTATAATCAAACCATTGTACAGGTATTAAAGAAAGATTTACAGAGAACCCTAAACATACAGGCGGAAGCCCCTAGGGAATATTACTACAGTACAGGGCTGAAATAACCAGGGTCATTGACCCCGAGTTGTGTCGGTCGCGTCACTGAGACTAGCACATTTCCTGTGTGGATTTGCAATATTTCCTTTGGTGCTAGTTAGGCGGGGAGGGGGGCACAGGATTCTACAGTTCACAAAGAAAACTGCTCCACATCAACAGTTTCCAGATATAAACACAGCAATCGCAAAAATTCTGTTCTGTTTTTGTCATCTCTGTCTTCTGATACTCTTGACACACATTTCAATATATTAAGTCGATGTCTCTTTAATCTATTTTTACTTCCATGGTCCAGCACAGTGCCAAGAAGTGGGACTGTTCACTCCAGGAGTTTCAGCTGGCTGACAAGAATGTCAAGAAGCACACAATCATGGTTCCCTGTACTCGACTGCCTCCTAGCGATGTTCGTCAGCATTGCAGCACAGTCCAGTGGTTGCTCCTTTCATGGTCAGTGTTGGTTATTTACTGTTAATACTTCTGTTTGGTGTTTCATTTGTACCTCATCACCGCCGGATATTCTAGAAGGTGATCTTTCTACCTACTTAAAACTCCAAACATGAATGATCCGAAATGAAGAAGCTTGCCTATGCCTTACAGAATAGGAGCATGGAGACAATGCTATAATAGTGGTGTATAAGATGTCCTGTACTTAACCCACAGAAGACATACACGGTAGAGTGCAGCCTGTGAGTCCGCTAGTACTTGTCGGGTCCACGGTCATCCTCAACTGCACGATACATCCCGATGTCGATGGCATCACGGCACGCGGGGTGTTCTGGAGACACAACACTGAGACGATACCAGCCGAAGGCTACCGTGTTCTGAGCGACACTGTCAGTCAGCTGGTTATTGAGAATGTCTCGTCGGACTCAGCAGGGCGCTACGAGTGTTTTGTCCCCGAGCCGACCAATCGAGACTGCGGGTCTTTAGTTGGCGGGGCGGAACTGGAGGTCGGATGTAAGTATTGATATACAGAGTTAATGTCAACTCCCAGGGTTTGATATCAGGAACATTAACATTAGCCTGACTAAATCATGCTTCTAACATCCCTTCCACTCGTCAGGCCACTAGAAACTTGATAGACTCCAAGTCAGGAGACTCCCAGGAACATCTCACTCATGTTGACTTGTTAATATGCACATGTGCTAAGATGGACCAGGCATGGGAAAAGGAGGCCTGGAAGACCCGCAGCAACATACATTGACACCCTGAAGAAAGACACTGGCCTTGAAGTTGATAGTCTGCCCCAAGCGATGAGGGATAGAACCACATGGACCGCATCACGACTCGAGACCGTCCAGTCTCGACATAAGCAAGCAAGCAAGCAAGCAAGATGGACCAATTATTGCCAGACTGAGAACTGTCTGTTAACATGGTGTTGGAAGCTGTGATGACTGGTTTCCATGGTAACAGAGAATTATGAGCTATTGGATTTATTTTCATCATGATATTATATTTAAGTATCTGCTTCTGAGAAGTAGGAAATTAATTAAAGACCAAATGTTTAGATAGGTACAGGGGCAGACTGTTGATATTAACCAGAGCTGGAACAAGCAGCTAAGGGGCCCAAACCTACACCACTTCTTCCTTACATAAAAAGCTGAACAACCAAAAATCAAATCCTGCTGCAGTACCAAGGTCGGCCACCAGGGGGCCCAAGACGGACCATGACCATTGTGTCTACAACACCTGACATATATATCTGTGCCTATTGTGACTGGATGATTGGTAATACTAATACCTGCATGTGCCTGTCTTTCTGTTTGTAGATGCCCCGGAACAGCCAGTGTTGGACAGCTGTGTCTCAGACAACCTGGCTCTGTTCAGCTGCTCATGGTACAAGGGACGGGAGACACTGATACAGACCAAATACAGCATAACATACACAAACTAGTAAGTATGGTCTGATATACATGGATGGATGGATGGATGGATGGATGGATGGATGGATGGATGGATGGATGGATGGATGGATGGATGGATGGATGGATGGATGGATGGATGGATGGATGGATGGAAGAATGAATAAACAACTGAAGTCCCTCTATAATTAACAACCCTCATCTTGCTCTTTCAGTTTTGAATGAATGAATGGCTGAATGAATGATTGAACAAATGAATGAATGAATATACAAATGAAGGAATGTCATCTGTCTATGACTCGCCATCCTCACCTTGTTGTTGCCCCTCCCAGTGATGGACATGAGGACCAGGTGTGCCCACGGCTTATACAGGAGAGTGCGTCCTTATCCTGTGACTTTGGCCCTGGTACCAGCCACGTGGGGAACGTTCACTTCCGACTCAACGTCACGGCTGAGAACCAGCTGGGCAGGGCGGAGTCTGTAATTGTTGTGAACCCAGTAAACTATGGTACGTCTCCAAGCAGATGTAAGGATCTGGCTTAATTTCAATGTATTGTTTCCTTTGCATAACCAGTCAGCCACCTTCAAACATTGGCATAACACATCAGTAATGTATAGTAGGTACAACCTGCGAAAGACCAGACTGTAAAGTGTAATTTACGTTACACACACGCACACCGGGAAGGACCTCTATTCTTTTCAATAAGCGTGGTGGGTTCTTTAATGTACGAAAGGTGTGGCCCTTACTGTCCCTAACTGAAGCTAGGTACTAATTTTCACCTGCCGAGAGTAGGGTGAGGACATACATGTAGGACTGGTGTAAAGTGCCTTTCCCAGGGGTACAGCATCGGGCCTGCTAGGGATTTGAACCCAGAACCTTTAGATTCTAGCAACCACAAGGCCTCTTTGCCATCATGATGATTTTGCATCATTGACCTCTTTCTAGTAATGTTATGTATTGCACTTTTTGTAACAATTCCTATCCTCCTACAAATTGTTTTAAAAAGACTGAAAATGATCCAGATCATTTATTTACATCATTGATATTTAAATAATTGGACTTTTACATCTCTCTTCACAGATGTGGAAATATCATCTTTGAGCTGAGATTTTTCAGACAGTTTTTGATCATATCACTTTTCTCATTACCTGACAGTAAAACCTGCTCCTGTACGCAGCTTGGATGTCATAGGTCAAGGGTCAACATCCGTGTCGTTGTCCTGGAGTAACCCAGAAGGTCTAAGCCACTTACCCCGGGTCCTAGGCCTCCTGTATCAGGCACGGTACCGCTCAGAGTGGGACCCGGACACAGTTCAGGTTAGTCTTTACAGTACATACATGTAGTGTATGTGTATATCAGGTGTTACATTCCACTTGACTGCAGTCGTACGGCGACCTTCATTGGATTTGTGTAATTCTTTCATTATCAAGATGTCATTTAAAATGCAAAAGGATAACTTAATTAAAAGACAATCAAGCCCAGAAGGCATTTTCTGTGCCAAAGGATAGTAAGTTAGTTCAAATAGTTTGTAATGTTTGGTCATTTGTATGGTTTGTTGGTTGCATGGTTGTTTAATTGGTTGGTTGAATATTTGGTCAATATTGGTTAGTTGTGATTGGTTAATTGGTTGCTAATTGGTTAAATGGTTGGATAACTGGTTGGACAGTAGGATAGCAGAACATTCAAAGACATACGCCAAAAATAGTTACTCAAGCAACAGGATAAAATCTCAAAACTGACTGTTTCGAAATTTTATCCAGTTGCTTGAGTAACTATTTTTGGCGTATCTTACTACCTGGATGTCTAACCTTCATCAACAATTCAAAGACATATCAATAGATTTTCATGTTTTCCTGGTCCTCATGGCCTAAATGAATTCATATGTGTTTCAATCTTATTTAACTGATCCAGATTTAGAATCCAAACATTTCTAAAAGTTTAGCAGAGGATACAACAACTATAATATACATATACATGTAATACCTTAAATTATTATGCTTTCTTAATTTGTTAATTCCAGTACGTAAACTTGAGCCAGACGACGCAGGGGGAGCTGACCGACCTGAACCCCTTCACGACGTACGAAATCTGCGTCCGCGCCCACCCTGTCCAACTGGACTCCAGCAGCGGGGACGTTATCGGTACAGACGGGTACTGGAGCGACTGTCCTAGACAGGAGGTCTCTGTGCGGACACACAAGGCTGGTGAGTTGTGCAACTCATTCAAACTCTTCAATTATTTGTCTAATCTTTTTGTTTTCTTCTTCACAGGTCACTGTTACAATGAATTGTCTGTAGCGCTACAAATTTAGTATCTGTTCAAGCAGACATCATACTTTCAAATACCTAATTTATTGATCACCCGAAAATTACTAAATTAAAAAAATTGCCACAGATCTAGAATGGAGCATATTTTTTGTCTCAAAATCAGAAACCCATTCTAACGTGACACCTGGTGTGATTTGACCTAATTTGGAATTTTTGTTTTTTTGATCCTTTACACACACATTCTGTGTGAGGGAATGACTAGCCCTACATGAAATTTCTAGATTAAGCTTATCATAAGGGAATGCTACTTTATTTCAGTTCGCACCCCAGCCTGTCTTCTTGCTGAAAATTTTTATATACACCTCTAATAAAGTATGCAGCGGGCCCGGCTGATGGTCTGCATTACCTTTTGGATTTGGCAATGTTAAAATATGTCCTTTAATCGAGAAAATGTGTTAATTTTGCCTGTCATTAGCAAAAAGATTCCTATGAGAAGACCCTAGAAAACCTGATCTACTACGATACCAGTACTGTACTACACAATTCACTTAAGTGAAGTAATGTTATACTATATAGCAGTCATCCCTACATATATGTTAAACGACATCCACAATTTGATTTTCCAGCCCCTGTGGGAACTGTACCTGCCTGGCTCCACGTCACTCCCAGCAGGGATCCAGGAGTCAGGAATGTCGTTGTTTACTGGAAGGTAAGATCATTAGAATAAAAAAGGTAAAGGTACAGAGGTATTCCCATGGCCATTTAGAGGCTCTAGGGGCAGTGGGTTGTTATCCAATGTGTATAGGGCACGGTATTGGGAGGTGGAGCCCAACCCTCTCCGTCCACCTTCTTTTACCTCCCCAACTAAAGTCAGGTACCCATTTTGACACCTGGGTGTAAAGAGGAAAGTCATGTAATGTGCCTTCCCCTAGATGCAATGTCCAGCCATTTTCCGGTGTTCTGCAATATTGCAGAATTTCAAAAGTTTGTTCTGCAATTTGAAAATATTTTCTGCAAATACACAAGCCTCCATATATACTACAACTTTCCCAATTGACCTGATAATGCCCAAGTATATTTATATAATATCTAGCTTTGCAACATTACTGTAATTCTTTATTCTCTCACTCTATCTTTAATTTTTACAAAGTTTGAAACAGGAAAAACACATTAACATGTGTGTAAAAAATAATTCAAATGAAAAGCAAATTCACTTCATTGAAATGACAACATCACATCAAACAACTTTTTTTTAAATTCAAATATGTGTAAAAAAATTCAGCCACCTGCAGCTGTCTGATAAGGAGAAACAAGGACATTATATCCTTGTGGGGAATAAGTGTTCTGATGCGTAATTAGATCGAACAACCTGTAACAAAAATCACAGCTGCGGCCCTTGGAAAAGACAAAATTTCAACAACAAAAATTCTGCAAAATTGCAGATTGTTTAATTTTTCTTCTGCAATCTTGAAAATCTGCCTGCAAATTGCAGACTGCAGGCGGGTATTTCGAACACTTATAAGCCTAGCTAAACAGCCATTCGGCTACACATCAGACTTAAGACTTGTCCAAAATAAGAGTGTATTCCGTTAGTAAATAACATTGCTGTGAATAATCATAATCTGAGCAATCAAGAAGGCAGTTTGCATATTATATAAAAAAGAACTATAATTTTGTTTTCTTCCACCTGACAAAGATGGTGCAGTCAAACTTCTCCATAATACACCTGACCAATGTGACCACATTCTGGTGAATTTTTCCCAGTAAGACAAGCATTAAGAATCCTGACAGTGTCTATAGTGACCACCTGTCCACATAGATCAGATTGTATTGGTCCCTAGGCCTGTAGGAGTTAATCTTCTTGGCCAGTTTTGACTCATTTTATTCCATAAAAAAACTTTCACACATATCATGGAGATTGCACTTGAAGTTTCTTTAGTTAGTTATACCTAATCTGCTCTACTTGGTGATAACAAAAATTCTTCAGTATAATGTGCTAAAAAAAAATGAAAACAATAAAAGAAAAATCTAAATCATTTTTTCTATCCATTTTCTCAGGAATTGCCTCTGAGAAACCAGAATGGAGACATCAAAAATTACAGAGTGTCAGTAACCTCACGTTTGGAACATGGACAAATCTCGCAGGTTAGTTACAGAACAACTGTCCCGGACAACAAGCGACACCTGAATCTGTCAGAGAATGTGTTCAAGGTTAAAGGTTCAAGGTCGGAGATGCAGCTGCAGCTGAAATCCGACACTTCCTACGTCATCAAGATTTACGCTTCCAACGAGCTGGGAAGTTCGCCAGATACCTCTCTTCTACTGCCACAAGATGGTGAAGGTAAAATTGTTTAACATTTCTAAGATTTTGTACCCTGTGAGACCAGGATTTTCTCTCAAATATACTGTAAATGGGTTTTGCGGATGTGACACAAGGGGCAGAGGGCAAAGTGATAATTTCTGTCACCACAAAACTAATCTGTCACCACAAAAACGTGAACAATATAATGGACCATCACAAAAATTTCAACATTTACCGTACAACTGTCATTCACGTGATCTTAACGTAAGATTTATAATGTTCTATATATCTCCCATTCATTCCTCTGTCGTGAGTACTTCACTTCAGAATGGTCTGGCACATGCCCCCGTTGGTCAGAAACATTTGGTCATTGCATCCTGCGCTATTTTGTGAATAGAATTTTAATGTTTCTCAGAAGCAGTGAAACGTGGATCGAACTGCCAAATTTTCATTCCATTACTGTAACTCCATTTCAATGGCCTTACCGTGAGCCGGAGTCAATGAGAACTTCTTGCCTAAATTTTAAGTGAATGTTCTAGATGCTAATTATTTCTGGAGAACAACCAGGATCTATACAATCAGCAACCAAAGTTTTGGTGACCGTCTGTCACCTTCCTCAGGGCAATTCTGACTGGTTCTACTTCCCACTGCAGCTAGGTGTCGCTGCTACCATTGCGGTCTCAAAAACAGCAAGGCAAGAAATGAGAGGAGCAAACTGCAGCAGGAATAGGAGTTGTACTCCAGGCTTATCTTGGACACCTGAAAATGTAGATTAAAGCATCTTGAAGTTCATTTTACATTAAAAATGCATTTAACACATTTGTTTGACTTTCAGTGCCGACAGTTCCATCAACAATCCAGGTCAATGTGACATCACCAACATCTGTCATGTTGTCATGGCAACAACCGGCAGAAAGCCGTGTTCAGCTCACCGGCTACATCGTATTCTGGATGGCGTGGAAGTCAGAGAACCGACTGTACACGTGGGGGCAGCCGGATTGGGAGAGAGTAGCTGATGACCAGACGTTACCCAAGAGAATCGTACAACACGAAGTCTCGCGAGGGTTGGAGGGACGTACGCGATACAGGTTCGGGATTGTGATGGTCTCCAGCGAAGGTTTCGGGGAGGCAAAGCTTGTCGATGTGTACACTGAAGAGATGGGTGAGTGTAGATTTTGGGATTGTTGTGTCTGTAGTGAAGCGTGTCAAGTGCAATCCAGTAATATTAATGTTTGTCCTGCATGTATTATGTACGTTGCATGTCCTAGTTTTCTATCAATAATAGCAAATGACATGATATGATATGACATGACAATTGTATCTTATGTTATTTAAGATATGATATATAGCATGAAACATGGAAAAACATTTTCTAACGTATGATTCATGAGTTGATGACATAATGATATGATAATGGCAAGATATGGTATGATTTGATAGTATTATGATACCGTGTGATATGATATGCTAATTGCTATATGATATGCTAGTGTCCTTTGATATGATATGCTATGATGATATTATGATACATTGTGATGTGATGTATGATATGCTATGCTTTCCAATGATATGATATGATATGGTAATGATATGATATGATATGATATGATATGATATGATATGACCACAGCTCCAGTTGGCCAGGTTGAAGACGTCAGCCTGACCCCAGCAGGTCGCACCTCCCTCCAGCTGACCTGGGAGCCGCTGAGGCTGGAGTGGCGCAGGGGGATCCTGCAGGGGTACCAGGTGCAGTACTGCCCCCTGGCAGCTGGGACTATATGTGCAGGTGTGTGGAAAAGGATACATATTGTCATTGACAGTACATGTAAGTCAACCATCACTGAAAATAGACACAGTATAATTTAGACATTGTAGAATCATAGACTGGATGGTCCCATTGCAAAATTGCAGTGACTGTCGCATTATAAAAATGGTGTTAAAGAGAAGACCTGTCACATGGATATATATGTACAACAGTGCATACCTCACAGATTACCAATGCTTCATTTCGTAGGTCTCACCCAAGAAATGATGCAGTCTTCATCGTACCCTGCCAAATTATGAGAGTTGTTGTGTTATAAATTTGTATGCTTGTTTTGGTAAATCTTGGAATGTTTGCTGTTGTTTTATTTAGGCTGTTTTCGCTGTGATATCTCCACTGTTAATTCATGACAATGACCATGAATATGTGTTTCTGCTATATTTCTGTACTACTACAGAATTGTTTCAGCCACAAACTTAAATCAATGCATGCAAAATCCACCTTTCCCCTCTACTGTAAAATGATGTCCCCTCAGAAAAGATAGAAAAGAGATGACAATGATGTTCATTTTGCTTCTTGTAGAGGGAACCACCAACACAGTAAATGTGACGGGCGAGGAGACAGCGTCACTCCTACTGCAGGGTCTGAGTCCGTTCACAAAGTACTCTGCGACAATTGCAGCCGTGAACCGCGAGGGTTTGGGACCGTTTACTGACGCATCTGTACAAACAACAGCTGAAGCAGGTGTGTGTTTTTTATGATTGGATTTCTGTGAAACTTAGCTATTGTCTTGAAGGCATGTGTTGTGGAGTGGTTACCATTCTTGGTTCTGAATTAGAGGGTCCAGAGGTGGAATCCTATTGAAGCTGAGACCCTATTGTATACAGTTACTGTTAGATCTTTAGATATTTGCGATGGTTTAAAAATTGTGAAATCAAGACAATGCAAATATTTGTTTCCATTGTAAACTTGTTGCAATTGTTCATTGTACTATAATAAAACTTTCTGCCCCATTCATTGTCAAAAACTACTGAAATTTGAAGCATTTCCTAGTTTTTGTATCATTTGATACATGCATCTGTATTGCATTGGTCCGTCATGGAGTTTTCATTTCAGAACAATTTTTACAGATTCTTATCTGAATCATGCCTTACTGTTTATAATGTTGTGAATACTTTATTACAGCTCCAGAGGACCCTCCGACCAATATTACATTCTCACAAGTCACAGCAAGGGTCTTACAGCTGACATGGGACCTGCCGACGACACCGAATGGCATCATCGCATACTACATGGCAGAGGTGAACAACACGCTCCAGTGCTTTTCAGTTGACTAAAATTCTGACTTCATCTGAAATAGTCTCCAAATCGAACCTGTCCATAATGACCACTATAGTGGGGTCTAGATGGCGTGTACGTAGTGGTTCGGTGCTTGTCCTAGAACCCGGAGGTGGTGGGTTCGAATCCAGGGTCCCTGGCTTGACGTTGTCCCCCACAAATTTCCTCACTTCACTCTGAGGTGAAAATAAGGTTGCTTTCAATTGGTAAGGAACACGCCTCGGATAGGACGTTAAATAGAGGTCCTGTGTTTGAGGAGAGCCACACTTTGATCATGTTGAAATACATGCCACACTTACCTACACTTACGAGTAGGGGTCTTCCCTGGTGTGAGTGGATCAAATATCACACTGTCTGTACAGTGTGCAGTTTGTACTGTGGATGCTGTTCTCTGTAACAGTGTATAATCTATATGTAAATACTTTGTGTTTGGGAATGCATCTATATGAGTAGCGACACCTGTGCTACGCCGTGCAATGTGAACCAGTCAGAGAATTGTCTTGAAGAAGGTGACAGACCGTCGCTGAAATAAGTCATTGGTTGAATAAATCACTTGGTTGTGTAAAAAGAGTTTTTTTATTCAGTGACTTCCTACCTGATGAAACTATTCACAGAGGTTTGACTGTAGACTTCGTAGATGACAATGCCTTCACAATCTGTGATCAGGTATTCTAAGTAGGTGACACCGTGCCTTCTTTGTTTCTATGTAAATTGTTTTACTGTTTTATTTGTTCACACCTGTTTAAGTTTCACCTAGATTCAGGAAAAATAAATAGTTAATTCCAATTACAATGTACAGAACAGTTTTGATTGTATACTTTGTTTTCGATTGAATTTGATTTCAGTTCATTATGTCATTCATTTCTTCATCCATCCATCAATCCATTATCCATCCATCTTTTCATTCACTCTCTCATTCACTAATTCATTCACTCACAGGCAGATGGTGAGGTGTACAATATTCATTTTATCTATCCATCCAAACATCCATTCTGACACACTTTCATTCCCTCATTCATCAACTTGTTCCTTCGTTCCTCCAGGTGAATGGGGAGGTACACCAGCTTGGAGATGTTAACACCGTGCCTGTTTATGGGAACACCAGCTACGCCGTGAGGCTCCAGGCCTGCACCAGTGCTGGATGTGGTCCCTTCTCACCCAGTCACTCTGTCACCACTCCTATCGGTGGTTAGTTTGATGTTCAATTTGTAACCTTAACCCTCACCCCGTTGAGGTACATGTAGTGAACAAAACAAATCCTGTAATGTGTTGCATGGTAATCAAGATGACCTGGCCATGGTGTCTGGTACTGAACTGGCTGCTCTGTTTACTGTGACATCATCAAAGTAATAATCAATAGTTAATTCAAATATCAATATGACCTTTGAAGGTTTGGTGTTCAATGACATTAGGAGGTGGTATATTTGGTGAATGTTCTGTGTTCGTTGATTGATATTTGTTACTGTTGATGGGAATCAGAAAATGTTGTATCTTTGTGTCGTAGGCACTTTGAATGTTACATGTCCAGATTTGTTTTGTTTTTATAATGTCTCATGGGCTTGTTTGGTCGACTCGGTAAGAGAATAATTCTCTCACGAATGGCAAGTTGATTTGGAACCTTTCATATCCCTGCCTTTCCTGATTCCTCTCTAAAACCCCAGTATTCATAATATCTTTAAATCATGTCTTATGTGTGAATATTCGCAGCCCCAGAAGCTCCGCCCCCACCAACCGTCTCTGAGCGCAGGTCATCTCCATCCACCGTCCACCTCCAGCTGGCCACTCCGGCCCATCCAAACGGCCTGATTGACCACTACCTGGTGTCATATGCACTTAAGGACAGCAAGGACAGAACACAGCCACATGTCCAGAGGGTAGAGGGGGCGTCAGAGGCAGTTCTGGAGGTGGACTGTGCGGGGAACAAAGCTGTGATGTACGAGTTCTGGGTTCAGGCTGTCAACAGGGATGAAGAAGGAGAGCTGCTCATAGGAGAACCAAGTGAAAGGCTGGAAAGACAGATGTGCCTAGGTATGCAAGTGTCATACATGTATAATATATAACGTTATGATTGTGGTCCTTGTAAAGTTTTTCAATGGAATTATTGATACAAGGCCTTATATAATCATTTTTCTGATAACTTTCAGTCAGGTACTCTGAGATCGCCACATCCAAAAATAGGAATTTAAAGAGCTCTTACTACTAATGCAGTAAGGTATGTGCACCTTATTATAGATATCCAGGTGTTCTTGAGAAGGACTTGATAACCATGTTTTCTTTCTTCCTGTAACATGGCGGTCTGAGGGTACCAGGTATGATTATCATTGTAAATGTTACAGATTCAGTATGATATTTGTCAACTTCCTATGTGAGACACGTCTCTTGAAACAAACAATTTCTTACTTTTTGTTTTCCAGTTCCAGTGATGAGAGTCGATGGTACGTACAGACTGCAGTTACACGGTTTAATTTAGTTTGCATCTTAGACTATTACAACTTCATTTGGGACTTTTTAGACTTTATGAATTACTTACTTGTAGACTAAAAAGTTTTAAACAACATTTGTACGTATATCAAAGGCATAATTTTATCATACTAGATTGGAATAAATATTATGATATTTACCATGATAACAAGACTTGTTTAATTTACAATGATCAGGATTTAATTGCATTAGTTTAGTCTATGTTACAAAATAGACATGGCAACTGTCACAAAGGAATAGGACAGGCATGTCTATTGTATATTATATTATTATTATACTACGTGTATGTATACTTAGTACTTAATACCAGTTCTATGTCCTCTTCTGTTGCTAGGCGTGCCCGTTGCCATAGTGATTCCAGTTGTTGCCGGCATCATCAGCATCATTCTAGTCAGCTTTCTGGTGTGGAAGAACAGACACAGGTATGCAAATTATCTGAGCCAGTACTCAATGATAATGATTGTGATGATTTCAGTTCTTAGAATATATTACTTACAGCACAAAGTAGTACATACTTTCATCACTTACTAAAATAAGAAATGATTGCTGTTATCAATAATTCAAAACTTTTTTGTTTTGCATTCCAAGACTCAGTGACATGACTTTACTTTCCTTCATCTAGGGTGAAGCGCAAACTCTTTCCCAAAGTACCTGGTCCCGTCCTGTTTCTGGAGGAGGTATGAATAAAGTTCCATGTACAAATAATGTAGTCCTTTTCCTTAATCATACCTAGTATTCCTGTTATGTCCAGGACTGGTACTTTTCTCTGACTGACTCTATTTGGATCCACAATAAAGTTGACATTTCTACTAGCAATTCTTCCTGTGGTCCTAAAAATATGTTTGGTGACATGTTAAACTACATACATGTAGATCCCGAAATGAGCATTCATTGTATTTCTTAGAGTCGTTAGATTTAATATGTTGTATATTGTTCATATCAATTTGATATTGTATTTTATAGCAGACTTCTCCACTGACGATGTTTTTTTAAGCTTGCTTTTTGACATGATTTATAGTAAAGGTAAAGACTTATAAGCTTAGCCAAGATGTTAACAGAGGGCTGGATAGAGAACTTGTATCTACATTGTACTGCATGATTCTCTCTCTAAAACTCTCTGAGTCTGTTTTCATGATGATCTTCCAGTCCTGCATTATTTTTCTGATCCTAAATCCAACAAACTAGATAATTAAAGCAGACAAGATCTTTAGAAAATATCTAAAGTTGTGCTAAAATTTGGTCTGTGTTTTCAGGATGGACCGTACTCGGCCTTGTACGTCGTCACGGCTACCAACAAACATGAGCCTGAGATTTGTGACGACATTTCTGACTTCCTAGGAAAAGACGGAGAAGTGTCGCTGCTAACAGGCGACCAAGACAGTCTGAATAAGAAAGAAGACACAAACGAGGCAAGGCGATCCGCTCCAAAGACACCGCTGGGTTCAATGTCATATGTTTCCCGACAAGAGGACAGCTCACCCCCGTCTGGGAATGGGATATCCCAAACTCCACAACCACATTCGCCAACTGATAGCGTTGATATGATGTCTTTGTGGGATGCTGAAAAGACTCCTTGTCATCAGGGTGATACCATCAGGGTGGTACCGGAAGGCGACGAAGATTGCTATTGCGTCACGGGAGCATTACTTGACAAGACGCCACCGGAATGTAATGCATCGTACGTCACAAATCTGCCCTCACCAACGCCAAATTACGTAACCGTAGACACTAAACAGGACGTGGATTTCTATTGTGTGACAGGAACTTTGCGTGATAGCACGTCACCAGGGCCAACCAAACAGCAAGTGTCTCCACCATCCGACATGCCTTACATCACTAAAGTTCCCTCTACCCCTCCTAGTGGCAGTAGCAGAGATTCCAAACCAGACCGTGAAGAGCACTTCGGGTACCAAGCACGACAAAGCGTAGAGTCGCTCTGTGAGGAAAAGCAGCCACTTGTTTCTAATCAAGAAGGAGGTGAAGGTCATTGCTTTGGAGATCAAGGTCATTGTCCTGACGGCCACAAAATCCTTAAGGTCGACCATGACGGTTATGTGAAACAAAGCTTGCCTGATGGGACTTATGTTACAGACATGCCGGACAATGTCAGTCCAACCTTTGGGCCGTACACGCCACATTAGTACAGTTCAGTACTAGTTAAGTTTCAAAATTGCTTTACAAATGTACATGCATGCATGGATCAGTTCCAGTGGTTCAAAGGCATCTGGACGGTTAAGAGTTTTAGTCCGGTCTGTTGTCACGGACGCTACAACTCACATCGCTGCTATGGGAAACAGTTGCAGTCCTCAGGACAGGACATTAAGCCAGTCTATAGTTCATAGTTAATCTGTAATTTGCTATGCTTTTAAAAAGACGAGGTGAATTTTGCCTCATATGTGTATATTGCATAATGTACACATGCATGAATTCATTTGCTGTACATAATGGATTAAGATTATTGATATTCGATAGATGGGGGGGGGGGCGATAGATGATGATAATGATGATGAAGATACAGCCACTCTAAAGCTTTATTATATGCCACTGAGTCATATCAACCTTCTCACCATCAGAACTGTATTGACTTCATGTTTGTAAAGTTAGTGAAAAAGACTGTCACTATTGGTCAGTATAAAAGTGAGGATTATTTATAATTGAAGAATTGTTAGTTTCTCTTTTTTACTTGGTACATTTTACAATGTAACGTTACATTTAGTGTTAATTAGTGTTTCAGGAAATGATATTGAATAGGAATCTGCTAAAAGCTACAGAATCATGACAACTTGAATAGAAATTCCAGGTGTTCTGGCTTATTTTAAGCATAAGGCAGCTGGCTATAAGAGAATTCAAAAGTAAAGGTAAAGCAGTCATCCTCAATTCAGGTGAAGCATGATGCTTTTCCAAGTAGCTAGTGGTAAGTGCAATGCGGCCACGGCTCGCGTGAGTTAAGAATTACAATGGATTACCTCCATGAAAATGTGTGTGTTTCCTGATATTTGTGGTCAGCACAGCATAAGACCCTCTGAATGGATTGTAATGATACATTGTATTGGGTATGTGGGGAGACAATGGTCAAGGTCACTTTGGGTGTGTGACCTTGGTACTGCAGCAAAACTTTGAGATTTTGTATCTTTTGTCCTGGACATGCCATGGTTTTATTTTTTTCTGGCATATCGTTTCTTATGTCAGGTAGAAGTGGTGTAGGCCTGGGCCCCGTAGCAGGTTGCTCTGGAGCCACAGATGCCTTTAGAATGCAAATTATGCAAGTTAGGACTATTTTTGCATGATCAAAATATATCGCGGATGTATGAGGTCTCCTGGCTCATGTTTTAGTTCGAGGTCGCCCCTTTCCCTTAAAGCTCCTGTCACACACTCAGGACCTTCCCACGACTTTGCTCCTCAGTACACATCTAACAACCAATATCGGTACTGGGTTGGGAGTCCGAACTTGCAAGACTAGCCTACAGTCCATCCTCTTCTACCTCCAACTCGCCCCTCTGATCGCATCTCAAAAGAATATGACTTTCCCGAGTTTTATTCGTCAAAATGAATACAAGTCAGTTGGCGCAGACGACTTGTAAAGATTATATAGTAGATAACCTCACGGACCAGCTCCCAACCACAGAGACGACCTGGCTCACGACTAACTCCCAACTATAGTCTGGAGAAGGTCGGGAGGCCATGGACGGATATGTATGATATCGGCACTGCCCTCTACACCACACAGTGCTTGACATCTATCTAGTCCAATTCCCCTGGCATCACTAATGTTTAGTGACATCGACATGGAAAAAATGTAGTCCAGGTAAATGAATATACGGTATACATGTATCTAACTAGGTCTTGTCCTCCCTTGGGCTTCCTTCAGTTGACCTTGATTCCGCGCCCCGTAAGCCATCTTCCCGGACGCTATTACTTTTCTACGTTCCGGCAAAGCTGGCTGCACTGTTCATGGATTATGTGCTCAGCCAGTGACGATACTCCAGTCAAATGAGGAAATTTAACATTCACGCTAGGGCTTAATGTGTGGTTTGGTTTAGCAATGCTTCTTGTTTTTCAACCAGATGGCATGCAACCTGAAAAAAGGGAAAACCGAGGGTGAATAAAAGAATAATAATAATAACTAGAGTTCCACGAACACATTATCTTCGCCAAATAATCAAGGCTTATTATGGAGAGGGATTAATATTTACGTGCTTTTCACCCCCTGCAAATTTGATCATGCACCATACCATTTGGAAGTTATGATTGGGCGAATGAGTCCAGTCTAGATCGGGTTCAAAAATCATTTGGTGGTACACGACTAGTATATGTGTAGAGTGTGCTGATATATGTTATAACTGGTCATGAATATGAGTATGTTGATATTATATGGGCCACAAAGGTTCGATATTGCAGTGTTGAAAGTTGAAAGTGATGATGAAATAGTACAGTCACCATTATGAATAGAATACATCTGGCGCGATTTTAGGTATTTTTAGTCAGGCTTTCTATTTTGTCCCTATTTCGTTATGTCGCCAACCGTGTTGAACAAAAATGCTTAAACTGAACGCGTTAAAAACCAGCAGGACCCACACCTCTGCTTGGAGAATAGTTTATTTATTTGACCTACATGTACGTGTATGCAAGGCCATCTGTTTGCATGACCTGACACTGTCCCGTGTACCATTTAAATGCAGTGGGTTAACAAACTTTCCTTACTAATTATGCAAATTAGCTCCTCATTTGCATAATAAGTCATCGATAATGTAAAGCACCATCTGAGCTCTCTACATACCAAACATCACGACGATCGGTCAACCCCTTCTCAAGTTATTCATGTCCAAAAGTCAGAACAAAAACACCCACTGGAGTTCTTAACAAGCCGCTAGGGGGCCAAAATTTACAGAACTTATTTTCTGTGGCATGAACTATCCACATCACAAAAATCATGACCATAGCACTTTCAGAAAATATGCCCCTAAATTTTTAAGCTCCGATGCAGTACCTTAGATACTCGCTAGAAGGCCCATTATCGAACTTGACCTTCCTTTCAGTAAACCCTACCCAGCCACTAAATATCATACGGATCCATCAACAGCTTCTCGAGTTATGCTGGCGACATACAAATACACATCCACACAAAGCCCGCTGCTGTACCGACAGAAAATACCAGGGGAACCATTTTTGAACTTGACCCCCGTTTCCGCAACATCTACACACCTGCAAAAAATCATGAAGATCCATCACCGTTTCCGTCACTTTTTTTGCCTACATACATACACAAAAAAATGCAAAGTCCGCTGCAGTACTGTTGAAAAACGCAAGGTGAACCATTTTCGAACTTGACCTTCCTTTGCACAACCACTACACTCCTACCAAAAATCATAAAGATTCATTGAAGTTTTCTTGAGTTATGCTCCTGACATTCAGACCCACCCAACAGATTTTTCAACCGAAAACATAATCTTCCCCGAGTACAAGTACTCGGCGAAGATAATAATGAAATTGTTTTTATTTCATTACAAGATCTAGAGAATTTTCCGACGAACTTCCAAGGGTGTGATCATCTTAAAATCAACTCAGCTGACATGTCACCGATAAGCAGTCTTAGATCCTTGTTGTCCCTTACATGGTTCCGTCACCGCCTGCTTCAAAATGCCACGACATCAAAATCGAAGGACGACCTACGACGTAACATTAAGTGATCGCGCCCTAACTCCTGTGTTAAGTCTTTTAGCCAGTTTTCCCCATTTTTCAAGCAACCCAGGGAATCTGGTAGAAACTACCCGAAACAAAAGTAAAGAAGTGTATCTATAAGAAAGAGGGTAGCGGAAACGCATTCCTTTCATTAGATAAAGGTTTTCGTATCAATGTCATAGCCTCCTTCGCAGACTTCCTATGAACAGCGGCGTATATATAGGGAGGGGGGGCAAGGTTCTCTAAAGGGAGTTGTGTAGCCAAGGGACGCTGTTCATATCCAGAACAGCGTCCCTCGGCTACACAACTCCCTTGGCTACACAACTCCCTCGGCTACACAACTCCCTTTAGAGAACCTTGCCCCCCCCCCATATAACAACAATCTTTATTGACACAACAAAAGTACAGCGACTCTCGTAAGGTCTACTTAATCTATACATACATACATACATGCCAACAAACAAAGTCCATACTAATGAGTTTGTTTACATACAGTCATATGGAATAGGGCAACATATTGAAATTTAGCGTGTCGTATACTTATACATTACTTGTTCTTATGTCTAAACATTCTTTGATGTATATACCTATTTGAACACAGTAAGGATTGTCTCCTCTCAGTATATAATCAAATCTATCAACAGAATGGAGCATATTGAATTGACTTGAACAATCGGAAATAAAGGTGAACAGCTTAGAGCGTTTATCCTCATATCTTAAACAATTCATGATAAAGTGACGTTCGTCTTCAATTTCATTAGGGCAGAATGGACAAAACCTTTGATCACTGGGAATTTTACAATACCTTCCGGTTTCAATGTTCAATTTATGACTACATATTCTTATCTTTGTAATTGATTTACGAATTTCGAAGTTATGTACGCTTGTAAGGTACTTTTCTTGTCCGTACATTTCCTTTAAAGAGGAATAGATAGACAGTTTTGAATTGGTTTTAATAGAACTATGCCAATCTTGTATATATATATCCTGCAGACGTTGTCGTAACTGATTGATAAACATGTCGGTCTGATATAATCTAGGGTTCGTCCATACATGCCCAAAACCGTTATAGTTAAGAATATCATTTACATGGTTCACCCAGTCCTGATCACCAGAATGTAGAACGTCGTATGCTTCACGTAATAGGGTATCTTGGGGTAAATTTAATAAACGGTGCCAGTATTTAATAAGTTGGATCTCGGCATTAATTTTGATTGGGAATGTTCCTAATTCGCCACGGATGCCGTCATTGGACGATTTTCTATGTACTCCGAGTAAAAATTTCTGGAAATTCATATAAATGGTATCAAATTCTGGGATATGTAGAGGAAGATATAAATTTTCAATTAGTAAGTTGTCTTCTTTTAATTTTAGGCCTGACGCCAGTCGGAGTAATTCATCTTTGTCTATTTTTTTCTTTAAATGGATCACATAAGAGTGGGTGGAGTCCGAAGAAACACTTTTTCTAATACTTGCAGGAAAACTACGCCGCTGTTCATAGGAAGTCTGCGAAGGAGGCTATCAATGTCCTCTGTCACTGTAAAAGGTTAACATCATTTCGCGAATATATGAGGTCATGGAACTCTTTGTTTGTTACTGCATTTAGTCACAAGGAGAACTAAAAAAAAATTTCAGTCTCTTTTATGCAAGACCGTCTCTTGACAAGTACAATGTCTATGCCAGTTTCAGTTGTTTCAGGCGCCTCGAGCAGGTTAAAGGGGAGCAGGACAAGCAGCCATGCCTGTAGAAATGCACCCTGGAACAGCGAGGAAACTGCCCTATATTTACCACTTGACACTACACGGGTTTGAATGACCGAACGATGAGATTACCACAGTTTTCAGCCATGCCCCCGTGTGTAGGGTATTTGAAACCGGTGTCAGTGGTGTATGATGTGGTGTACTAGTATATTCCAGGTTCTTATAATATCACCACAGTTTCAGCCATACCCAGACAGTAGTTCCGTGTTGGGGTGCTCAACAGTGCCAGTGATGTAAAATGTATTGTTGTATTTCAGGTTGCTATACAATCATCACGGTGACAGTTTGAATGTTGCGGGGCGCCCTAAGACTGAAACAATCTATCTATATATTGCCTGGGGTCCAGAAGACCCACTGCGTCATAAGATACAAAACCAGAAGAATGTTTAGTACAATTTCCTACTCTCCAAGCAGAGGTTGGTGGGGAAGATTGTGACCGTTTTAGCATATGCCCCGTTTTTTTGTCCGCTCTCCCCACCCACATGGCATATGATAAAACGGTCACAATCTTCCCCCACGAACCTCTGATTGGAGAGTACAATTCTCGACCTTTTATCGTTCCTACCGATACGAATGTGAAGCGTGTGATAGACCATATTCCGTCTGCAGAGCGGTAGGGAGGGAGTGGGAAGATAGTCAGGGGAAAAGGCCGGATGTGGAGTTCAGAGGTGGTAGAAGTCGTCAATCACAACTGACAGACATTCCAGGTAGTTTGGTCAATGAAAGAAGCTACTATAGTTTACAGGGAGGTATTGTTTTTGGTTTGTCGCTGTTTTAGCAGTTTTATGTTTTCCATATTCTTGTCACGTTTACCGTACAGTGACAGAAAGTTATCAATCGACACATGTATGCATTATACTGTTGTCAAAATCGTGTACATAATCAATGAACTGCTATTATATATAAATATCTCAAAATAATTCACGTAGGCGTGAGATATTATAACTCTTGTTCATTTGTGTGGGTTGACTCTCCAATAAGAAAGTTGGCACGTGTACACGTGTACATGTGTGGTGGAAAACGTGCCATGGTGTTTCACTATGTGGGTCAATGAGGATTATGCATTATCAGGTGACCTTCGGTAGAGTTTACATAGATGCAATCTCTGACTCCTTTTGTACCTCTTTCTGAAGGACAAGCATCAAAACCTGGCAGCCTTAAACCTATAATCCTGAAAGGCATGCAATTTCATACACGGATATTTTAGGGCGGCATGGCTGAAGTAAGATATTACATTTCTCCAAGGCAACCACCAAACAGAGCGTTACTATTATACTTGCTCCGAAACAAAGGGACCGTCTTCTGGTCTAGTATATAAATCCTGTCAGTAAGGCCTGGAATCCAGCCATGTTCATGTCATTACGTCCAGGTTGGTAACCATTCTCTGTTAGACGGTTAGAAACTGAAGCGTCAGCTGAACACGGCTGGATAGAAGGCTACTTTTGTACAAAGCAGGTTTCACAGGCAGCTCGTCACCCTCTCTCTCCCTCTCGCCAGCTCCGTGGAAAGGGTTTCAGGCCGCTGTAAGTGTCAGGTGCGTTTTCAAAGATTTGATTCGTTGAGCAATGCTTGTAGGATGATGTCGGTATAGCTCAATTTGTAGCGGCTTCGCAGGTGAGCCTCCTGGTTCCTGTCAGTTGGTAGCTGGGAGACCCCGGATCCGATCCGGGAATATCCTACATGTCCTAGTGGGGCTGCACCGTCTTTCAGCGGAAGACACATGGAATGGGTGTACCTCGTTCGAGGAGGTGCCTTGAACACGTTACAACAGTCTCGATACTCAGATGGGTACCTACCGGCTGTAATGATACAACCTGGTGAATACCTAACAATGAAAAAAGACCAACAGCCAGGGCTACCCCACTGGTCGGAAGCTGTCATGACGGGCTAGCCCTGGTAACTGGACAATAGAAACGGTTACAATGCACAGTTAGATACGTTTTAAAGAGAGTTATTCAGGATAGCCGTAGGTTGTAGCAACAAAGAGAAGTTTTGATGATTGATCACACTTAGAATCCAGTTGCAGGTTAGCAAAAGAGATTGTAATAAGTTGTTTTGTAAATAATTGTGTTTAGCAGGAAGCGGATGTGACATTTGTCTTATAAACCAGCCGACAACCATGTTGTGTAATTCTCCCACGAAGCCCTCAGACTGTTCCAATAAGGGACGGAAAGTTTTTGACCTCGTCGCCTTCTAATGCATGCTTATCGAAGCTTTTCAGACAGTGTTCTGAATACGTTAGTCTGTCAGGTTTGCATTTCTAGCGGTATTACTTATGTTGCATCTAGCACATATCCCTAAATACCCCGTTTTCGAAAAATCGCGAATTTAAGTACCCCGCGAATTTATCTTACCCAACGTTACATATATAGTAAGCAGTTGTGTTTTCACCTCTGAATTCCTAACGGTTTTCTTTTACAGCTGCAGTTGTCCAGTTCTCACTTCACATAGAAATGTGCTAAATATTGTCTTTACGACCTGATGTGGGCCAAATCATTGACGATATCATTGCTTTCTTCATTTTCTCACAACACTTATTATGTTTTACAAAAAGTGCACACTGCATAATCATCGGTTGATGGCTTGGAAGAAATTATAGCCACGGGTAGGATTCCTCTTCCTAAAAAAAAAACGGCTGTCACCTAAGAATACATGAAAAATTAAAAAAGCAGCCTAGAACGTCAAAATTCAGTTACAAAATGGTTGTTTGGCAGGTGAAACCAGCTACCCAGGCTCTCTGACAGATTAAGTTAGATCGCTCCTGTCACTGTTCTTGTACGCTGTGTTAGGTTGTTCCTGTCTGCCGCCAAAATCAGTAATTTTTAAGTTACCGTTTAACCCTTGTCGGGGCATTTAGATAAGCCACATATAAGACAGATATTACAATTTTACGTTTGACACTTTCTGGTTTCCTAATGGAGCAAGAATGGAATGTTTTCTGTTATTATTTCATTTGTAACCCATGCAAATTGATTAAAAAAGGCTTTACAGTAATAGCTGTAACATCCATTGCAATTGTTTGTTGCTTTTTGCCTTATCTAATTGACCTGTAAGCCAGATATTCCGATCAGTTTCTAAATGTCCGTCCGCACGTCAACGCGCTTCTAAAAGCGGAAGCCAAGACAAATATTTCGAAGAATAAATCCAAAGTGTGCAGTCACGGTAACTTTACCGCTCGTTGCCGGTAACGGATGTTGCGCATGCTCATTGCCATACCAATGCTCAACAACTTCTTATCAATGAATACGTTGTTACATTTGCCCATCATTACCGGGCACATTTTCCCACAAAATAAAATAAGTGTGCCTGAAAGATAAGCTCTTTTATTTTATTTTTGAACTTAGAAATCGCTATTTTGCACAGTTCACAGAGAACAAGCCAGTAGTGAATCAGTAGTGAATTTAGGTGTGGTAGTAAAGTCCTTAATGTTATCTTTTTAGAGCTGTATCGGTGCCACATTCACGATGGAAAACCTCCAACATGAGGCTGAAAAGCCTCCAAGTTCTCCTACTACAGAGGCATGGGTTGGACCTGGATCGAAGGACGGTCTGGAATCTGTCCGACGTTTCATGGCGTGGCCGGCGGCGGCGCTGCTCCTTCTGTACTTGGCCCCTGTGACACAGACGATGCTGATGACTTCAGGCACTCCTGCTGCAGTTGGGCCTGTCCCGCAGAGAAGGTGAGATTAGAACCGTGCCCTGATTATAGTGCTCTTTTCGATAAGTTTAGTTGGTTCTTTAACGCGCTAGAGGTGTGGTTCTCCTCAAATGCGGGATGTCTATTTAACGCCCTATCCAACGGACGTGTCTAACCGAAACTAGGTACTCATTTCCACCTTAGTAAGGTGAGGAAAGTCGAGTAGAGTGCCTTTACCAACGGCGCATGGCAGTGACGTGACAGGTGTCGAACACGATACGGAACCTGTTGGGTTTTGTTCTGTACTACTCGTTGAAAATGTAACACTTGTCTAGTACTTTTGCTAGTTAGTGCCTGGGCACATTCGTCGTACGATCGTAGACCGAGAGCATTCTAGGAACAGCCGTGCATCTGTCGTATAAAATTGAGCTGTCTTATTTTCTATGTCAGCGACAAGGCTGTCTTAGATCCTTGTCGAGGGTTGGTTCTGTCATGTCACAGCCCGCTTGGAAATCCTACGAAATGAAAATCGCACGACGGTCGTGCGACGATACATGACCGCACCGTGTGAACCAAGATTCTCTGAAACCTTTACATTTAAATTGTAGTCCTGATTTTCTTCACTACCGTGCGACAGGTTTGGCTTCACTACAACCCAGATTGGCGCCTTATTCTCCAGCGTTGTCGTGCTAACCATCATTGTCTACATGCCTGTCACCAGTCTGTCACGTCGGCGGCGACCGCTCTTTTTATCCATCGGTCTCTTCGCCATCATCGCCGGCTCCCTGCTGTACATCCTCCCTGAGTTCGTCGTGCCCCACCATCGCTCTACAGTATCGTCCGCAGACAGTCCACAACTGTGCTCGAGCTCAGGAAACGCTTCTCATCAAACATGTGACGAACCTGCTACTAGGGTGTGGACTGCCTTCTTCTTGCAAGCCACGGGTAGGGCTCTGATGGGGTTCTCCAGAATCTCCGTGAACAGCCTGACTGTGGCGTACTTGGGGGATGTGGCTGGTCCAAAGAGCTGTTCAAACTACCTTGGTGAGTGTTTAGGTCATCCGGATGACAAGATATGTTTGCCTCCGTGTACGGGGATTTCGTTCTCGGTGTGTCTGGATATCTGTGTTCGTGTGTGTTCGTAGTTACTTCAATAATCTGTATGTTGACAGTGTCAGGAAGTGAGTGGGAATCTTTCTCGCGGAGGCGTCAGGTTTTGAACTGACATATAAGAATTTAATTTTCACCCAAGTTAAGTTGATAGCCAAACGAAAGCACACTGTTCATCTGCACCTAATTCAAAGAGACTTTCTTAATAAATTCTTATACAGTTAGACTTTGTAAGAAGCGTTAAGATAAAGACTGCCTTGCTTAACGTGCGTGATTAAAGCAGCAGTTCTTACAATCGATGATTTTCAAGTATGAACTGAAAAAAGTCGTTTTCTCTGATATTCAGGAATCTACTTCAGTGCGGGCCGGCTGTCGGGATTTTATTGAGTTCGGAGTTCCTGAGGCTTCCGACTGACCTTGGAAAAGGAAGGTAAGACCAGCCCTGTGTTACACAATCCCCCGGTAGGGGACCGGTTAGTCCAGTCTCCAAGCAGATGTTTACCCGTACACATAGCCTACTCAATCCCAATACTTTATCAAATGCGTTGCTTTATATATTAATGGTATTAATGGAAAGCTTATCTATTTTCCTCTACAATCCTCTTTTTCGGTAGGATCTAAGATCTAAGGTAAGGACGATGATATCCCGTTTGTTCTAATCGTAAATCTGTAAGTTTAGTACGAGGGCTACTTTTGTGAGTACGTTAGGAATGAACAGTGCCGAAATTTCCTTTAATCATGCTATTTTTCAATTACATATCATATCATTCAAAAGCTTGTATTATTTGGTTTACAATGATGCCTTGTTGTGATCATGCTTTATGCTATATGCACCATGACTGATATCAGACCAGCTCGCGATCGGTGTTTGTACTGATTTCTTGATTTTCAAATGTATACATAGATGCTGCCGAACAAGAAACCGAGCAGCCGGAATCCCGGTCCTTTATTCAGGGGCTGAAGACCATCGTGGCGGACCCGGTCAAAGCCATGCTGTTACTCGCAGGATCCATCGATTCTCTTCTTCCTCTGATCGTTCTCAGCTACTCCTTCAAGCTGTTGGAGATCTTATTCCCTGATCTCAGCTACGCCACATACATTATAGGTAACGGGAGGTTGTCAAAAGAAAGGCTGGCATTGCAAATAGGCCACATACATTAAGTTAAATGTTCTTGTTGTCGTACACCATCTTTATACACAAGCAAACACGCCTGTCCCTGGTGCGAAAGACAGGTACACATACAGATTAACACATGTAAACACACCTGTCTCGGTGTTGAACAACATACACAAACAGGTGAACACACTTGTCCCTGGTACTGAACAATATCCACGCACATGCGAACACACCTGTCCCTGGTACTGAACACCGTCGACACACAGGTGAACACATGTGTCCTTGGTACTATACATAGGCATGCACACCTGATGCTCACAACATCCATCTGTAGGTCAAAGTTGATTTTAGGCCTCATAGCGGTTTTCTTTGTACTAGCTGTAGTGGAACCTCCGGCTTTGTATGGTCTATTCTGTATATGATATGGTGATGATCTGTTTTCACAGCAGGTGTGGTGGTTCCCCTCGGAGGCGCAGGATTTCCGATTGGGGGGTTCGTCACCCGGCGGCTGTAAACCCGGGGTGTCATCAAGTTCTGCATGCATGCTCGGCACGGTGGTGACCTCCGCTCTCTTCCCCGGTATGCTGGTCCATTGTTCTGAGACAGCGCCGTTCGCTGGGATGGATACACGACGGACTGACAGGCTGGAATCTCTTAAGGACTTTTTGAGTTTTTGGAATTGTAGTAGAGATCAGTTTAATTCCGTACAAATTTGATTCTGTTTTTATTGTAGTACAGCGGAAACCTTTTTGTAAACGTGTTTTGAATTCTCACATTCTTGAATTTGTAACATATGTGCCATTTTCGTGCAACTGACGGTAGAGTAAACAAAGACCGACGCCATTTTCCGATTGCGGGTAGATGTTGTAAAACAAAGGCCGCCATGTTTCCACCAAATCGCCTGAATTAAAAGTTGGATTTTCCGTAGAAACTTTATATTTTTTTGTTCTAGTATAGCGTAAACTTTCTTGTTAACATGCTGTAAATTTTTCACATCCTAGAATTCGCTTATCGTGCAACGGTAGGGTAAATAATGATGCAATTTTTCCGCTTGGTCAGGTAGATTTTCTTGAGAACTTTCCTGTATACTAGAACAGTATGTAAAATGTTTGTATGATTTGTTGCTGGTGAATTGTTTCATGTTTTTTTTTTTCAATAGATCTTTATTTCATTCTTGAAGAAGAAGTGTGTCTTGTCAACACTAGTAGTACGTGTTTATGGGCAGTGAGTGTAACATGTAATTAAACAAGTTAGCGTTGAGATGAGTTAGCGCTCAGAAGGTCGACGTAAAAAACGCGTACATAGAATCGACGCAAGAATAAAAAATATACTTACAGTAACCGATACATCGTCACATACGGCAAAGCATTCAGTGAAGAGCTTTCATGGCCCCACCGTTTTTCTTATTAGGGTTAGCCTTTCTCTTTCCATAAAGATGGTTCTTTCAAACGTGCAATGACATTGCAACTACATGTGAATGCCGCCGACGTCACATTGCCAAGGCAACGCACAGTTGTGTACGTTCGAACTTCGAATGTAACGGTTACATTTCAAGACGTCACAAGTCAGACGTTCTGTTTACGTCCTCACATTCGATGTATGCTTCTGTTTACTGTACGAAAGCCTTCAAGATGGACAGAGTTCATAACAGCAGCTTTCAGCGTCTACGAGAAATGGTTCTCAGACAAGACTATGTTTCGCGAAGAAGGTTGGAGAAGTTATCTTACCTCACACGTGATGACTTGGTAAAACATTATGCGCCGCAGGTTATGTAACCGCACTTTTCATCTTCAAATGTGATCCGAAGTTTTTGACCTTGAAATTTTGTTCTAGGGTCTCTAATGCTGTGTCATTTACGGCGGGCTACTATAGACTTCGTAGAGGTTTTCTTGTTTCTGCGTTGGGCCGATTATAGCATGATTCCAAATGTTAAAACAACAGTCAGAAGACACAGACCTCCGTGAAATGTTGATCTAAATAGCTTGAGTCAAGTGTTCGATTTTTACGTACAAATTTGATTCTGTTTTTATTGTAGTGCAGCGTAAACCTTTTTCTAAACGTGTTTTGAATTCTCACATTCTTGAATTTGTAACTTTTGTGCCTTTTCGTGCAACTGACGGTAGAGTAAACAAAGACCGACGCCATTTCCCGATTGCCGGTAGATGTTGTAAACCAAAGGCCGCCATGTTTCCACCAAATCGCCTGAAAGAAGAGTTGGATTTTCCGTAGAAGCTTTATATTTTTTGTTCTAGTATAGCGTAACATTTCTTGTAAACATGCTGTAATTTTTTCACATCCTATAATTCGCTTATCGTGCAGCGGTAGGGTAAATAATGATGCAATTTTTCCGCTTGGTCAGGTAGATTTTCTTGAGAACTTTCCCGTATACTAGTACAGTATGTAAAATGTTTGTATGATTTGTTACCGGTGAATTGTTTCATGTTTTTTTTCAATAGATCTTTATTTCATTCTTGAAGAAGAAGTGTGTCTTGTCATCACTATAGTAGTAAGTGTTTATGGACAGTGAGTGTAACATGTAATTAAACAAGTTAGCGTTGAGATGAGTTAGCGCTCAGAAGGTCGACGTAAAAAACGCGTACATAGAATCGACGTAAGCATAAATATACTTACAGTAACCGATACATAGTCACATACGGCAAAGCATTCAGTGAAGAGCTTTCATGGCCCCACTGTTTTTCTGATTAGGGTTAGCCTTTCTCTTTCCATAATGATGGTTCTTTCAAACGTGCAATGACATTGCAACTACATGTGAATGCCGCCGACGTCACATTGCCAAGGCAACGCACAGTTGTGTACATTCGAACTTCGAATGTAACGGTTACATTTCAAGACGTCACAAGTCAGACGTTCTGTTTACGTCCTCACGTTCGATGTATGCTTCTGTTTACTGTACGAAAGCCTTCAAGATGGACAGAGTTCGTAACAGCAGCTTTCAACGTCTACGAAAAATGGTTCTCAGACAAGACTATGTTTCGCGAAGAAGGTTGGAGAAGTTATCTTACCTCACACGTGATGACTTGATAAAACATTATGCGCCGCAGGTTATGTAACCGCACTTTTCAACTTCAAATGTGATCCGAAGTTTTTAACCTTGAAATTGCGTTCCAGGGTCTCTAAAGTTGTGTCATTTACGGCGGGCTACTATAGACTTCGTAGATGTTTTCTTGTTTCTGCGTTGGGCCGATTATAGCATGATTCCAAATGTTAAAACAATCGTCCGTTAGACACAGACCTCCGTGAAATATTGATCTAAATAGCTTGAGTCAAGTGTTCGATTTTTATGTACAAATTTGATTTTGTTTTTATTGTAGTACAGCGTAAACCTTTTTGTAAACGTGTTTTGAATTCTCACATTCTTGAATTTGTAACTTTTGTGCCATTTTCGTGCAACTGACGGTAGAGTAAACAAAGACCGACGCCATTTCCCGATTGCCGGTAGATGTTGTAAAACAAAGGCCGCCATGTTTCCACCAAATCGCCTGAATTAAAAGTTGGATTTTCCGTAGAAACTTTATATTTTTTGTTCTAGTATAGCGTAAACTTTCTTGTAAACATGCTGTAAATTTTTCACATCCTATAATTCGCTTATCGTGCAACGGTAGGGTAAATAATGATGCAATTTTTCCGCTTGGTCAGGTACTTTTTCTTGAGAACTTTCCTGTATACTAGTACAGTATGTAAAACGTTTGTATGATTTGTTGCTGGTGAATTGTTTCATGTTTTTTTCAATAGATCTTTAGTTCATGCTTGAAGAAGAAGTGTGTCTTGTCATCACTAGTAGTACGTGTTTATGGACAATGAGTGTAACATGTAATTAAACAAGTTAGCGTTGAGATGAGTTAGCGCTCAGAAGGTCGACGTATAAAACGCGTACATAGAATCGACGCAAGCATAAATATACTTACAGTGACCGATACATAGACACATACGGCAAAGCATTCATTGAAGAGCTTTCATGGCCCCATCGTTTTTCTTATTAGGGTTAGCCTTTCTCTTTCCATAAAGATGGTTCTTTCAAACGTGCAATGACATTGCAACTACATGTGAATGCCGCCGACGTCACATTGCCAAGGCAACGCACAGTTGTGTACGTTCGAACTTCGAATGTAACGGTTACATTTCAAGACGTCACAAGTCAGACGTTCTGTTTACGTCCTCACGTTCGATGTATGCTTCTGTTTACTGTACGAAAGCCTTCAAGATGGACAGAGTTCGTAACAGCAGCTTTCAACGTCTACGAAAAATGGTTCTCAGACAAGACTATGTTTCGGGAAGAAGGTTGGAGAAGTTATCTTACCTCACACGTGATGACTTTATAAAAAATTATGCGCCACATGTTATGTAACCGCATGCGCGCTATTCAACTTCAAATGTGATCCGAAGTTTTTGACCTTGAAATTTTGTTCTAGGGTCTCTAATGCTGTGTCATTTACGGCGGGCTACTATAGACTTCGTAGAGGTTTTCTTGTTTCTGCGTTGGGCCGATTATAGCATGATTCCAAATGTTAAAACAACAGTCAGAAGACACAGACCTCCGTGAAATATTGATCTAAATAGCTTGAGTCAAGTGTTCGATTTTTACGTACAAATTTGATTCTGTTTTTATTGTAGTGCAGCGTAAACCTTTTTCTAAACGTGTTTTGAATTCTCACATTCTTGAATTTGTAACTTTTGTGCCTTTTCGTGCAACTGACGGTAGAGTAAACAAAGACCGACGCCATTTCCCGATTGCCGGTAGATGTTGTAAAACAAAGGCCGCTATGTTTCCACCAAATCGCCTGAAAGAAGAGTTGGATTTTCCGTAGAAGCTTTATATTTTTTGTTCTAGTATAGCGTAACATTTCTTGTAAACATGCTGTAATTTTTTCACATCCTATAATTCGCTTATCGTGCAGCGGTAGGGTAAATAATGATGCAATTTTTCCGCTTGGTCAGGTAGATTTTCTTGAGAACTTTCCCGTATACTAGTACAGTATGTAAAATGTTTGTATGATTTGTTACCGGTGAATTGTTTCATGTTTTTTTTCAATAGATCTTTATTTCATTCTTGAAGAAGAAGTGTGTCTTGTCATCACTATAGTAGTAAGTGTTTATGGACAGTGAGTGTAACATGTAATTAAACAAGTTAGCGTTGAGATGAGTTAGCGCTCAGAAGGTCGACGTAAAAAACGCGTACATAGAATCGACGTAAGCATAAATATACTTACAGTAACCGATACATAGTCACATACCGCAAAGCATTCAGTGAAGAGCTTTCATGGCCCCACTGTTTTTCTGATTAGGGTTAGCCTTTCTCTTTCCATAATGATGGTTCTTTCAAACGTGCAATGACATTGCAACTACATGTGAATGCCGCCAACGTCACATTGCCAAGGCAACGCACAGTTGTGTACATTCGAACTTCGAATGTAACGGTTACATTTCAAGACGTCACAAGTCAGACGTTCTGTTTACGTCCTCACGTTCGATGTATGCTTCTGTTTACTGTACGAAAGCCTTCAAGATGGACAGAGTTCATAACAGCAGCTTTCAACGTCTACGAAAAATGGTTCTCAGACAAGACTATGTTTCGCGAAGAAGGTTGGAGAAGTTATCTTACCTCACACGTGATGACTTGATAAAACATTATGCGCCGCAGGTTATGTAACCGCACTTTTCAACTTCAAATGTGATCCGAAGTTTTTAACCTTGAAATTGCGTTCCAGGGTCTCTAAAGTTGTGTCATTTACGGCGGGCTACTATAGACTTCGTAGAGGTTTTCTTGTTTCTGCGTTGGGCCGATTATAGCATGATTCCAAATGTTGAAACAACAGTCCGTAAGACACAGACCTCCGTGAAATGTTGATCTAAATAGCTTGAGTCAAGTGTTCGATTTTTATGTACAAATTTGATTCTGTTTTTATTGTAGTACAGCGTAAACCTTTTTGTAAACGTGTTTTGAATTCTCATATTCTTGAATTTGTAACTTTTGTGCCATTTTCGTGCAACTGACGCAAGGAGGTTAAATATACATATTTAACCTCCTTGACTGACGGTAAAGTAAACAAAGACCGATGCCATTTTCCGATTGCCGGTAGACGTTGTAAAACAAAGGCCGCCATGTTTCCACCAAATCGCCTGAATTAAAAGTTGGATTTTCCGTAGAAACTTTATATTTTTTTGTTCTAGTATAGCGTGAACTTTCTTGTAAACATGCTGTAAATTTTTCACATCCTATAATTCGCTTATCGTGCAACGGTAGGGTAAATAATGATGCAATTTTTCCGCTTGGTCAGGTAAATTTTCTTGAGAACTTTCCTGTATACTAGAACAGTATGTAAAATGTTTGTATGATTTGTTGCTGGTGAATTGTTTCATGTTTTTTTTTCAATAGATCTTTATTTCATTCTTGAAGAAGAAGTGTGTCTTGTCATCACTAGTAGTACGTGTTTATGGGCAGTGAGTGTAACATGTAATTAAACAAGTTAGCGTTGAGATGAGTTAGCGCTCAGAAGGTCGACGTAAAAAACGCGTACATAGAATCGACCCAAGAATAAAAAATATACTTACAGTAACCGATACATAGTCACATACGGCAAAGCATTCAGTGAAGAGCTTTCATGGCCCCACCGTTTTTCTTATTAGGGTTAGCCTTTCTCTTTCCATAAAGATGGTTCTTTCAAACGTGCAATGACATTGCAACTACATGTGAATGCCGCCGACGTCACATTGCCAAGGCAACGCACAGTTGTGTACGTTCGAACTTCGAATGTAACGGTTACATTTCAAGACGTCACAAGTCAGACGTTCTGTTTACGTCCTCACATTCGATGTATGCTTCTGTTTACTGTACGAAAGCCTTCAAGATGGACAGAGTTCGTAACAGCAGCTTTCAACGTCTACGAAAAATGGTTCTCAGACAAGACTACGTTTCGGGAAAAAGGTTGGAGAAGTTATCTTACCTCACACGTGATGACTTGATAAAACATTATGCGCCACAGGTCATGTAACCGCACTTTTCAACTTCAAATGTGATCCGAAGTTTTTGACCTTGAAATTGTGTTCTAAGTTTTCTAATGTTGTGTTATCTACGACTGGCTTCAATTCGGCATATTCACGTGACATCATCACCTTTGCCCTTCGTGGGGGCCATTTTGAGTTCATACCTGCAGCGAATTCGAAGTTTCTCGGTGTCCGACGGTCTCTAAATTTCCAAGGAATGCAAAGTCGTCTGATCGCTGTTTTGTTATGCAAAGAGTCTCAAGCCTCATATTCTTTTCGCTACAAAAATCCAATTACAACTACTGGAAATGACCTATTATCGACGAGCGAGGAGAAGGTTTCCCCAGCCTGCAAACCTGATCGCTAAATAGTATCCTATTTATCATGCGTAGCCCTAGGTCCTCCTGTGTGAGTGATGCGGAGAATCGTCGTCTGAAGCCTAAAGGCACCTATGTGCTGAGGCGACCGCCCTAAAGCGGGCGCATACCTCTAGCCAAGCAGAAACATGTCCGGGGAGGGCGGGTGGGTACGCTTCAGGCTCCAGACGTGGCCGGAGGACCCGGAGCTCACATGAAAGTGTACTATAGAGCACTATACCTTATTTACATAAGGGGTATGACGTCACACCGTCTGACCAATGGCTGTGCATGTTAAATAGTATCCTATTTATCATGCGTAGCCCTAGGTCCTCCTGTGTGAGTGATGCGGAGAATCGTCGTCTTTCGCTTTCGCCGTCTCTGGCTGTTGAGCCCATTCCTTCCGTTTTATTCTCCACATCAGAACATACTAAGATACTTGATGCCTTCTCACCTCCCCCTCTCTCATCTTAACTCTTCCCAATCATCCCTTGCTCATCTCCCTTATTCTTATCTTCATCACCCCTCCCTTATCTTACCCCTCTCTCATAAGATGCCCACTCTCATGCCACTCTCACTTTTGTCCTACCCCTTCCTCATCGCGCATCCATCCTACCACCAGCCTTTCCTTACCTAAACCCCTCTCTTACCATCCCAAACCTAAGAAAAACTAATCTTCCCCCTCCGATGCCTTTCTAACAGTTTGTACCGCATAATTCTTAATACCTTATTCCGACAAAGTCTCAGTCCCGGACGAGTGCAGTTATCGTTCAAATCCCTCAGACAAAACCGCCTTCTATAGCCGGAACCAGACCGAACTCCCTATTAAACCTCTCTGTTAGGGTAAGTAGCGAAACAATTTTGCCTCACCAATTGGTGTTGTCTGACCCTACATCCCAAATCGAAGCTCAACACTTTTCGCTGCTATAAAAGCAGAACGACCACACGCCGCCTCATGGGCAGACAACAATGATGCATTCAAATCCACCGATAAACCTGGAATTCTACGTTCCCTTGTCACAATGACTTACCAAAAAAAGGTTTAACCGTGTCAGAGACTGCGCCGTATACCCAACACCTGCTTGAACTTGAACCGCGCCCTTCATGACCAGATGGATTCAAGCCTACCTTAGACCTTACCCACTCAAGCTGGACTGTCCGATACTATTACCATGGAACATATTCCGACTCCACTTATACCCCTGACTTTCCCAGCCAAAATTACCAGAGCCACGCGCTCCGCTGGCTCTTAAGGCTGAAAAATTAGTGGATGACTTGACCTGACAAAACCCCCAAATTCAGTCCTCCCAACATTCCACAGCCCCTTAACAACATGAGACTACGCCCAAAGACAAACAAAATGTTGCATATCCCAATCCAGGAAGACTCATGTCACACACCATCGATTTGCTCCCAGAAAAAAGGGGAACATTCAACGAATGAAAATTACGAGGGTGATAGGCGCTATCCCCCAGGCTGAACTCTAAGAAAACTCTTACCAGGACTCAAAGCGTACCAAACAAAACAGCGCTTATACTTCCTCAGGAAGGTATAGCCCCTTCATCTCTGCAATAACGACCCTATTACGGTGTATACCTCCCACACTCATCACGTTCTCGAAAATGCCGCTTCAGACAGCCAAATACGTGGATAAGTTAAAAAGATCGAGGAGGTCGAACAACCGCCACCCTACGTGTGGAATATACCTCCTACGCCACCGCCTACTCCCAACTGGAACTGCTACCCATCCGCTCACCGCGTAGAACTCTGAGACATTCACTGAGATACTCGTCCGATCAGGGCAACTTTTTAGCAACTACTGCTATCAACTAGAGGAAACAACAATGTTCCCGGTCGCGACCGTCAAACAAACCTGACCCTCACCATGACTGGACTGGATAATATACGAACAGTGTATACCTGGACGGACCAGCTCTCTGAACGCCCAATAGTAATCTGACGCCACTTAAGGCCCTTCTGGCCGCCCTGTTCCCTTTTCCCCCGAAATAAAACCATTCCCAAATGTACAAAACCTTACGGGCTCCAACTCCGACCTTTCACAGCCCAGCTCGCTACGAGTGTATTTTACCGACATCTGGACGTCGTCGAAACAAAAAACTTCCATAAAAACTTGCCAACTACTAGTATGTCATACTCTCTCAGAAGGCTTCCCAAAGACTTCACGAGTAAGCCTTCCCCTTGTAGAGAAAACAAATTTGCTACCCCTGGTTTACCCACTCCGCCTAAAACACCCAATGCCAGCTGCAGGAGTACTCGTTACACTGACTTACAAGTGGTGGGACTAACACTTTCAAGTTTGCGGATAATCTTGCCCTTTAACACACCATACCAACCCAGCGTCCGGAGCATTGCACTGAGACGCGATCTCGCGAGTCTGTACCTTCAGCAGCCTAAAACTGGCTTTTCCTAAACTCTAGACAAACTGCCGCCTTTACTTCACTTCCCTTCCACGATATCTTACCATAGTTCTCTCCTGTGTCACCTGTCTCATCTGTGCTAGCCGTAGGCGCTGTACTTTCCTTTTCCCCGAAGTCATCCAGTAGTTAGCTCGTTCATGTGTATGATGTGGAGATTGTCCTACGTCCTCTGCAAAAATCTTTCCCTCAACCGCAGCCAGGAGTGGAATCACCCCCTCTCAGCCACATGCAAATACCCACTCCAGCGTGAACAACAGACTCTGTTATCCCGCGCAACTTAAGTTTAGCGAACATCAAAACTGTGGTGTATGCAGTGCCGACATTCCTAGGGCTCGCAAGATCTCTACCCTAGTCGGCCATCGCCCTCCCTCTGGTTCCTTCATATGCAAATATTCCCAGCAATTTCGTCAACAACAACACACATGCAGGAATGCAGGTGCCAGTAACCTAGTTAGCGTACCTCTACAGCCACCGAAACAAAGGACCACTACAGGTCTTCCGTCTGTCTACATGTGCAACGCTCGCTCGCTGATGAACAAACTAGACGAGTTTGAACTTACAGTACATCAGTACAAGGCCGACATTGCCATCGTGACGGAGATCTGGTTTTCCACCGCAATGCCTAGTGAGTTCCTGAACATTGACAATTACACGCTCTTTTCTACAAGCAGAACGGAGCGACGAGGAGGTGGAGTTGCTATCTACATCCACGAGAATGTACAGGCAAGACCGATCTCTCAAGTCCAAGTACCTACAGAACTTGAGTGTGTGTGGGTGTGGGTCCGTCCCAAGCGACTCCCACGTCAGGTGCCAGCTATTGCAGTGTGTGCTACCTACATCCCGCCCAACTCTAAGCATCAACAACTCCTCATTGAACATCTTGTCAACACAGCCGACCTTCTGAAAACACACAATCCAGACGTTGGTCTAATACTTGCCGGCGACTACAATCGTCTCGACCACAAGCCCCTCGTCCTATCACACCGACTGGAACAGGTGGTCAGCGCCCCTACCCATGGGGACGCCACGTTGGACGTCATAGTCACCAACCTCAAGTCCTTCTACCTAACCCCTGTGGTCACAAACCCGATAGGAACTAGTGACCACAAAGCTGTCTGGTGGCAGCCAAGAGTCCGGTCACAGATGCCAAACAAAACAAAGCAGGTCGTCGTTCGTCCTCTACCAGACTCCAGCATACGGGCGTTTGGCCAATGGCAATGGATCACCTCGCACAACTGGAGTGAAGTACTGGAAAGTGACACAGTGGAGGAGAAAACAGCTGCTTTCTACCGCACCTTGAACTCTGCAATAGAGAAGCACTTCCCCCCAAGGAAATGCTCTCTACATCACAAGGACAAACCATGGATGTCAGCCTTGCTTAAAGACTTGATCCACAGGAGACAACAGGCACACAGTAAAGGCCACATGGTACTTTACCGTTTCCTGAGGAACAAGATTGACCGCGGATGCAAACGTGCAAAAAAAAACAACTTCTACAGTGATCACGTCGAGAGGTTGAAGAGAACAAACCCGTCTGAGTGGCACAGACAGGTGCGACGCTTGGCAAACCTCTCCAAATCTACTCCCACTGTCCACGTGCCTAGTGTGGACCCAACAGACATGACCGCCATCGCTGGAGCCATCAACACCCACCTAGCTACCATTTGCCAGGCTCTGCCTCCTCTGGACACAGCCCTGCTACCAGCATTCTTACCGGCCACTCCACCGCCGCAGATTGACCCATGGCAGATGTACCATCGCCTGCAAAGGGTTAAGGTGACCAAGGCTCCAGGTCCTGATGCCATCCCGCCTACTCTCATCAAAGAGTTCGCCTGCGAGCTCACCAGCCCACTTACCGACATCACAAATGCATCCCTACGACAGGGCAGAGTATCACCGGAGTGGCGGGACGCGATCGTCATCCCCGTCCCGAAAGAACAACCAGCAGACCTGGACAAGATCAGACCAGTGTCGCTAACATCACAGTTCGCCAAAGTAGTGGAGGGTTTCGTCCTCACGTGGCTCCTCCGCGACATCTTACCTACTGTGGACCCCAGACAGTTCGGGAACCTCAGAGGAGTTTCCACAACCCACTGCTTGGTAGACGTCCTTGACTTTTTCTTCAAAGGCGCAGAGAGGAAGCAATCTGTCGGTAACCTTGTACTGACAGATTTCAGCAAGGCATTTGACAGAGTCTGTCCCACGACAGCTATCACAAAACTCGTACAAATGGGGGCGCGGTCTTCCCTTCTGCCCTGGGTATGCAGTTTTGTGTCGGGCCGTAGACAGCGGGTACGTTACCAACATGGACTATCACATTGGGAGTCACTCACCTGTGGGGTGGCTCAGGGAACTTTGCTAGGGCCTTTGATATTCTTGGCCATGATCAACGATGCTGGGACACTAAACAGCGACTACTGGAAGTATGTCGATGATCTGAACCTGGGGGAAATCCGACCGGTCTACTCACCTTCAACCATGCAGAACAACTTACACGAGTTAGACGACTGGTCAGAGAGAAACCATATGCTGCTGAATCCCAAGAAGTGCCAAGTTCTACAGATTTGCTTTATGCAACGACCCCCACCTCTCCCAGTACTTACATTGGGAGGCCAAGCACTCACCGTAGTAACACAAGCCAGACTTCTCGGACTTCAGATCCAGTCCGACCTGGGATGGGACTCACAAGTGGACAGTATGGTATCGAAGGGGAGCAAGCGCCTCTTTCTGCTGTGCCGATTGCGCCGAGCTGGCCTTCCGACAGAGGACCTGACGGCCATCTATTGCGGGTATGTTCGACCGCTCCTCGAGTATGCAGCCCCAGTTTGGAACGCCGCCCTCAACAACAGCCAAATCAACAGACTGGAACGCGTTCAGAAACGTGCCTGTAAGATCATATTGGGTCGCCAGTATACCTCGTATACGGACACATTGAGAGGATTAAATCTGCAAACCCTTTCTGACCGCAGACACGACCTCTGCGTGACCTTTGCAAACAAAGTGAGACAATCGCCACGTTTCTGTTCCTGGCTACCTCCGACTCGAGGAGAACAGCACGGCAGACTGTTGAGGAACTCACTCCAGTACTCTCAAGCCAGGGGTACTAAACGATACACCACGAGTGCCAAACCTGCGCTGGCGCAACTCCTTGGCGGACAAAAACTCTGATCTGTTATTCCGGCTGGACATTAACCTTGCTTTTAGTAGTAATGTCGAACTGAAATCTAGCTTTTAATTGTATTAGTCAACGATCACTTGGACATATGAACTTTTATCGTCTGTTGTACATAATACTCTGATCGTGTCGACTTTACCGTATACGTGATTGTAAGCTGCGGCGCAATTCAGTCTCTATACTGCAATGCCGTTTTTCTCATTTTTTTTTATTTTTTTTTTTTTTATCAATAAACCATTTACCACAATCCTTCTTACCAATCCACGACCTCTTGTCAACAAAACTGACGGATTCCAGGCCGTTCTATCGAGCAATAACGTGGACATTGCTGCGATCTCTGGGTCCTGGTTTTCTCTTTCAACGCCACAAGGACGTCAGACGAGAGATACCCCGTGTACTCTAAATGTCGCACAGATCGTGGCGGCGGTGGGGCAGCAGTGTAGGTGCGCGACGGCATACCGTCCCGTGTCATATCTGAAATCACTGTCCCAGAACAGCTGGAATACCTGTGGGTGTACGTGCGACCACAACGCATAACTCGTCAGTTTTCGTCGATCACCGTACGCACCTCGTACTCACCGCCGCCGTCACCGCACGACGATTAACTCATAGAACACCTCATTTCATTTCCGGATCAACTGCGTACAGCTTTTTAGAACATTGGTATCGGCCATCTAGGGGACTTCAATCAGCCGTATATCCCCAACATCCTCTTAGACCGTGCTCTCTCTCAGGATCTCTCAAGTTGTTCGGAACAGCCCCAGGGGAAGCGCCAACCTTAATCTTATCGTGATAAAACCATGAAAAAGTGCTAAAAAACTACCGAAATCCTCCCACCGATTGAACTCAGTAACCACTGCCGTATCCTGGAAAGCTCAAGTGAAGCTGAAACAAAATGACTGTAGAAAGATGCTTACTCGTACCATTCACGAGCCTAATCTGAGCAACTTTGGGAGATGGACTACTACCCAACCTTGGAGAGAAGTTTTCACTGCAACCACGACTGACGAAAAGGCTGACGCCTTCTATAGCCCCCCTGACCTGTGCCATCGCCAAGTTCTGCCCCAACAAAAACTGTCAAACCACACCACAGTGACAACCCCTGCGAAACACTCAGAATCAATCACCTGATAAAGCAGAGACAGAGAACTTTCACGTCTGGAAGTCTCACCGTCACGTCTAAGTTTTACAGGGACAAGGGTCAAAGAGAGAGGGGCGCAAGAAGGGCAAACCTAGGTCATGGTACAACGGTCTCAAGGCCATGTGAGACATGAACAAAAAGGCCAACTTGATCCACGCCCCCGGTATCGATCAAACCGACCACACTGCCATAGCCCCCCGCCCTCAATGCTTAATTCGCGGATGTGTCTCAGTCACTGCCACCCTTGGAACTGCCATCTCTCCCGTCACTCGTACCGGCCAAACCTTTACCTGACCTCCAAGTCTTGAATGTTTACTCAAACTTGCGGTTCACCAACAACTACAAGAGTCCCGGTCCCGACAACATACCTGCCTGTATTCTACAGGACTTAGCATGTGAACTGAGCACGCCTCTCTGTGACTTACACAACCCATTCAGTCAGGTAAGGCATCGTTTCTAGTCACCGATCGGAAGTTAACGCAGTTCCCCTGTCAACGTCTAGTCAACCAAACATCGACGAACTCCGACCCATATCACTTCGTGGCAGATTGGATAGGACAAAATACATTTAAAAGACTAGATCCCCGCCAATTTTGCGGCAGGAAACAAAGATCTTGGTTGACTTCCTGTGCAAATCCATGTCATTGCCAAAGTCAGTCTGTACACTTGTTACCACCGACCTGTCTAAAGCATTTGACAAGGTTGACCACATAAACGCTATTCGGTCCTTGCTAGACATCGGTGTTCGCCCGGCCGTGATACCCTGGATCCGTAGCTTCAATCCTGAGCGGAGGCAGAGGGTGGTCTACCAGGCCGCGTTCTCAGAACAATTCACAAGGAACAATTCCCGGACCTGCCATCTTCACTTGTGTGTGACGCAAACCACTGCGTAGTCGTTCATCTTACCCAGCCCTCTTAAAGTCAACTGCAAGAGCAATTTCAACACACGTCGTCTTTAAATTGCCGATGGGCTTATGCCAGGCTTCTGTCACACGCGGTTTCCCTCAGTCTATGTCCTATCCCTGCCTGTGTAAAAAGCAGGGTGGGGTGTAACGAAGCCAACCCATGCTTCACTCTCCTTTCAAGACCTCTTCCCCAAAAGAGTAAAATGAAGGCGCTATGACTGGATCGCCGGTAGCCTGTCAATTAAGTCACACACAAAAAAAAATAGTGACTTGCAATTGGGCTTGTAGTCTGCCCGCGGGGCCCGACGGTGCATCGCCCGGGACTTTCTCAGTGAAGCCACCAAATGGTGACTTGAGCTCGTAGCTTTCCCGCGGCACCCCACGGTGCCCCGCCTGGGACCTTCACCATGAAGTCACAAGAATGGTGACTTGAGCTCGTAGCCTGTCCCCTCGGGATTCTCTCCGGCTCTCGGTTAAACCACACATTTTTACTTGAGCTCGTAGCCTGTCCCTCCAGGACCCTCACTGTCTCTCGGTTAAAACACACATTTTACTTGAGCTCGTGGCCTGTCCCTCCAGGACTGTCTCTTGGTTAAAACACACATTTTACTTGAGCTCGTGGCCTGTCCCTCCAGGACTGTCTCTCGGTTAAAACACACATTTTATTTGAGCTCGTAGCCAGTCCCTCCAGGACCCTCACTGTCTCTCGGTTAAAACACACACTTTATTTGAGCTCGTGGCTTGTCCCTCCAGGACTGTCTCTCGGTTAAAACACACATTTTACTTGAGCTCGTGGCCTGTCCCTCCAGGACTGTCTCTCGGTTAAAACACACCTTTTACTTGAGCTCGTAGCCAGTCCCTCCAGGACTGTCTCTCGGTTAAAACACACATTTTATTTGAGCTCGTGGCCTGTCCCTCCAGGACCCTCACTGTCTCTCACGGCCTTCCTCCAGCCCGTACCTCTCACACGGCACTTTCTCCCGCTGGAGGCACTCTCTCAGAACTTCCCTGAGACGAGCACGAATGAAGAAATGGACGGCAAATGAAGCAAAAAAAAAAAAAAAAAGGTAAGCAAACTGGAACCAAAGGCTCCGCAAGTAAAACAAACTCACGTTTACGTGGAGAGCGTCAGTTCCTAGGGTTGTCCGCGGATCCACGAGGGCAACAGAGGAGGTCGAACCAGGCCCGCGGGCTGCCCATGTGCTTCCGCATGCTGCATCTTGGTGGTAGGGTTCGTGTCAGTTGTAAAGAACGTCAAGATCCACCATTCCTGTACACACATAATGCAGATCATTAGAACATGGCCGGGATCAGGTCAAAACACGATCAACCAAACATACCCCCGACAACCGTTCACACAACTCGATTAACCAACAACACATCTCCACCCGTACAAAGCCACACACGCTCTTTTTTCCCCCCTGCCTGGTCCCCAAAGGTGAGCAAGCCACGATAACATGGGCAGCCCAGGCCTTTCACGCCTCACAACCGTCACAAGCTGTCGCACCACTGACAGAAAACAAAACACCACAATCTTACACACGTACCGGTGACGGAAACAAGTAAGGCATGAGAATAAAAAATGCACATGTCGGTAACCTGTAACCTGGGGAACTGCCGCCCGAATCCGCTTACGCCCAAGGCAGGGGGATGCTGCAACACGACGATACAGGAAAACAATCCCGTCTTGGTGGACAGTCCCGGCACTGAGCTAGAGCAAACCCCACCACGAGGAGACAGACGAAAACCCTGCCTCGCAAAAATGGGGACAAACATGTCATTTTTAGAGTAGAGTCAAAAAATAACATGAAAACGTCAACGCTCTCAAACTGCAACACTCAAAAACGTAAACTGCGTGCCTCCCTTGCTTTTAAAAGCGAAGGATGGCAAAAGATTCTAACCCTCACAAAAACAATCCCAAAATGGCCATCTTGCTGTTCTGAGATTTGGGCATCAAATCTAAACAGAAATCCACGGCTCAAGCCTGCAACGGCCACCAAAAACGGAAGAAAAAACATCATAACAGCCGACCTCTAAATCCGCGTCGCTCATCCACGTTGGTTGTACGTATCCCTGGCCTTCCACCGCAAAGGATGTCACTGGATTCTATCCCTGAAAGAAAATTTCCTCGAGGTAGCCATCTTGCTACCCAGCGCCTCGGCCACCACTGCTGTCCGTCAATCCTCAAATCTGGCTCGAAGGGTCACCAAAACACACAAATACCATAAAAAAAATACAAACGTACAAGCAAAACACACACCCAAACTGGAAAAAAGCGCCTCTCGCCCATCTCCGAAGAGGATTGAAGTGGGTTCTACACGGCCACTGAAAATGAAAGACAACCACGCTCTACGGCGACCGAACGTAAACCACGGCCTAAAACTTACCTCAAAATGACCACAACCACCAATAAAACGACCACAAAACACATCCAGGAAAAACGGAAACCGGGACAAAACACTTACCGTTATCAAAAACTGCCCAGACAAAAGAATTCTCTCACAAAACGCAACAAGAACCACTTAAAACGAGAAACAACACAGCATAGCGCCACGCCACAAAGCGCTACTATACGCCCAACCTTATGGGAAACATCAGATTGCCGTGTATCCAAACAGACCGCCTCGGGCTTCAACTCAAACACCTCCCGCTGAAGACGTGGACGACAATCGGCATGTTTCTGCTTGGCTCACGGGGTGAAGAGCGGAAGGGTCGACGTGTGGAGCACACGGAGCTCACATGAAAGTGTACTATAGGGCACTATACCTTATTTGCATAAGGGGTATGACGTCACACCGTCTGACCAATGGCTGTGCATGTTAAATAGTGCCGGCGGGGTCCATTGATTTTGTCCTCAGTTGGTTCTGGAAACGACTGTTTATAGAATACGCATAAAATCAGTTCACAGCATACAAGTGTTCCAAGGCCTGAAGCTACGTAGTTAAGTGTCTTGATTAAACAGAGTGTCGTGAGAAATTTAGTTGACAGGGAGTACGTTATGATCGGGAAAGTTCGACGTTGAAAGACCCTCAGTTTATGAACGTATCTCAAGCAACGACTAAATGGTGCCGCGACTTTGTTACACACCGGGCCTTTAATTTGCTTTTCGACCAGATACAAAGGTTTCCATACACACACGTTGATGCTCAGACTTTTTAGATCCGCTGTTCGTATGTCAGAAATCCACTTTTGTTTCAGTCGTTAGTCCCTCCGTATGTTCCCGCACCTACACGAGAAACGCAAAACCAATCTTACTGTTACCCGATCAGTGTGTGCTTTATCAGTCCCAATCCAACTTCCGAGGCAAAACACAATGATTATGAGACAAAGCGTTTTGAAGGGAAATTGTGAATTGTGTAGAAAACATCTTCCATTTCTACGTAGATTTCCACAGGGCTCCACTATCAAGTGGACCCCAAAATGGCCGACAGTGCTCGTTGCTGGGGGGAGGGTCACGTGACTGAATACGTCCTATACGTTTTTAGGGGAGGGGGGTCAACCACTGTTATAATGGACGTCCATCTGAATGATGAACTTAAGAACGACCTTCCCGTACAATGTTGATTTGATTGTATGGATGACATCCGCGCGCGCATCAATTTTACCATACTGTAAGTCATGCATGCACAGCAACTACAAAATGAGCAAATATGTGCCGTAATTTGCAAAAGAATATTTCGGAAAATGGATACTTTGAATATTAATGTGAATGCCAAAGTCAAAGAATCCATTAATTTGGTATACCTTTCTTTATGTGTTTATTCATTTGTTCAACCTTCCTGACCACATACATTTTACGTTGAAGGCAATTTTTGGCCAACCTTTTTTATATTCACGCATCAGTTTTGGGGTTTCTAGAGGATGTCATCCATATAATCAAATCAACATGGCCTGAATACAAAAAAGACGTACCCTATTTTTTTACGACCGTCAGGCCATGTTGATTTGATCATGTGGATGACATCCGCGCGCCCATCAATTCTCCCCCCCCCCCCCCCGGGGCTCCCTCCAAGTTTTCGTCCATACTATAAGATCCTATAAAAGGAGCTGCAAAATAGCAAATAACGTTATACATTGTATGTCGTGGATTGCAAAATATATTTCGGGAAACGGATAGCAATGTCATAGTATGCTGAAGCAAATTCCAAAGTCAAAGATGATGTGAACGAAAAAAAGAAGAATATATTATTCGGGAGATCATACCCTATATGTTTATTCATTTGTTTAACCTTCATGACCACTTAGATTTCATAATGAAGCCAATTTTTTTTCGCCAAACCTTTTTATTAGCACGCTCACATCAGTTTTGGGGTTCCTAAAGGATGTCATCCATATAATCAAATCAACATGGCCTAATCGGAAACCCGACTGTTAATTTCCCTAGGCCTTACTGTCACACACAAGTGTCAGATTGGAGTGACTGATATTCTCATCAGAAAGAGTCAAATCATTATGGATTTTTATCATATTCGCTCCCTTGGTCTAATATCCATGGGTCAAATCAACATAATATTTACTAACAGATGACGCAAGAATAACACCAACAAGTGCAATATACAATAAGCGGTCCCACAGTTTAATGCACAATCCTTTAGTGCCATAATAATACAAGCAGAAAATGTGGTAAGAAGAACAGATATTCAGTACAGCTAACAGAAAAATTACATGGCACTCTTATGCTTATACAATCAACTACATGGCTGTCAAGTTGTCAACATTCTTGCTTTCTTAACATAAACACACACACATGGGTGCCATAAACAGCAGAACTTTTCTTGCGTACTGTGTATACGAGACATGTACGTGTAATACTGGTAGTACTGTGATAACACCGTATGAGAAATTCTACCTCAAATTAACAATTAAACTATAATAAACTAGAGTTCCACGACCTCATACCTTCGCCTAATGATTTTAACCTTTATGACTGACGTATTAGGAGTGTGTCTCATCAATCATAAATCATACCAGTTGATTGTCTTAAAATATAACATGTCCAAAGTATGAGCTTAACAAATTTATCATCAATCATGCAAAGGGGGCCCTTATTAGCATAATTTGATTCAACGATGTTCACATTCACATAACGTCCCGATGCCACAAAAAAAGATGAAATGTATGAAATTGCCGTCTTTTGCCAGTGTGGAATAATATAAGTTACTCATTAAGTATGCAAATAAGGCCCACATTTGCATATTTTCTATCTATCAACATTCCTCTCTTCCTCAGTAACAATTTGAATTGTCATATCATGGAACATAGCGGATTTTTAAAGTTGCCTCATTAATTATGCAAATTAGAATCTGATTTGCATAATTATTGTCCAATCATACTAAGCATCACAAAAACTATCCACATACCAAAAATCATGACCATCCATCGAGGCCATCATGTTACAATGTATAATATTTTCTCATTAATTATGCAAATGGGGTCTTCATTTGCATAGTTTATATCAATTGATATCTCTCTCTTCCTCAGTTACATATGTGACATGTTTCAGAGTCCTATCATGGAATTTGGCGGATGTATAAACTTTCCTCATTAATTATGCAAATTAGATACTGATTTGCATAAGAAGTGTCTAATCATGTACATCATCACTCAAGCTATCTACCTACCAAAAATCATTACCATGCATCAAGCCCTTCTTGAGTTATTCCCTTTCAAAGTCAGACGCAAAACCTGCTCCTGCAGTTCCCAAAAAGCCGCTAGGGGGCTCAAACCCACACCACTTACTCTCCGTCCAAAGATCTATCTACCACTCAAAAATCAGTTCCATAGCATGTCCAGAACACGAGATATCAAAACAGGAAGTTCCGCTGCAGTACCATAAGAAGCCGCTAGGGGGCCCAAAATCTAATCGTTTTTAGGTCTCATCAAAACCTACCAACATACCAAATACCAAGACAATCCATCAAGGCATTCTCGAGTTATTCTGTGACACTACAAACAAACAGACAAACGCTACCCTCTGCATAACCTTCTCGGCGAAGGTAACAATATCAAAAAATCGTAGAATTTATACTGTGGTGATTCCCAATGAAGTCCTGTAACTAATTATCATACTACTTTTACTCTCATAATTCCACCAGGTATCGGTCGCTACATGAAAAACACAGTGGTGAATTTAAGCTTACAGATCTACAAAGCAAACCCTGTTCCGCTGGAAAAGAATAGTGAAAGAACTGAAGCCGGTTTGTCATGACTTGTACACCACTTTCCTATGTAGAGCTGTTCCTTGCTTACGAAACCTTAGAAAAAATTAAGTTCCCGCTTCTAAATTTACTTATATTTATATTTCACATTGCCTTAACTTGTGAGGCTTTATCAATACCCATATACTGTACAAGATTGTGACTTGACTAAATGTATGTCTAAATTTAATATTCCAATTCACGAGGTTTAAAAAAAAGGCCACACATTGGACTGTACCCCTGCTGCATCAGACTGGTGAACTGTTTGTTATTCAATTTTAGTGCTTACAACTCTGATTAAACAAATTGATCAACACATAACCGTTTGGCCTAATGAGCATTGCAACAATGTATTAAATCAGCAGCATCACTGAACAAGCTTAAAAACATCATGACTTAGTAATACTTTCTTAAAATTTGCTTGGAAAAAGAAAGACGATGTCTTTGGTTATAAAAAAGACTGTGTGTCGAATTTCATACATGTACATTGTGCTTAGGCTTTCATCACATCTTGCTTATGTCCACCTTAAACGTTACTGTGTTACTGTGTTAAGACCAAGTTTATATCTGTTCCCATTATATCAAAATATGTACTCCATTGTATAGAAATACAGCAGACATTTCTGACTAAGTATACATGTACCAAAAACATGATTCAGTTGTTAAACTGTTACGGCACAACCTCTTAGTTAATAATATTCTAAATTAAACATCTCACAATCATATATGTTAGTCAACACTGAATATATCTAATTTCTTTACAGATCAGTATACAATCATGGTTTAATATGTTAGAATCTCCATATAACATTCTTACTATAGTATGTACATGTCACTGAGAAGCACATGACTTGTACTGTGTTTCAAAATGTACCATTTGATAAGACTAAAGACTAGCCAACTTTTACTACATCTAACAAACCATTCCTGTGTTTTGTAGAACTGTAGATTTCAAGGCATTTTAAACATTTCCTCTTCTTTGTGCCAGAATTAGGCAACACAATTTCCCATCATAGGATAGATTCAACAGCAGTACAACTTGTACATGTAACTGTTATATTCTTCTTATTCCACATGTCACACTATTGTAGGTATTATGAGATCAAGGAGTGAAGCACTGAGAAAATCACCAGTCCAATGCTTCTGATCATGAATAGCCACTAATTCCACACGCTACGACGCCTGCATCTTTCTTCATACCTACAAACAAAGGATAACTACATATGTATGGATTTTATCTCCTTGACTATCTAATTGATAAAAGTCCCCAACCAAAGGACACAAAAAGTTTTTTAGTTATCTAATTTAATCTATAACTGTGTACCATATAAATTGAGTGATCTGAAAGCAGTTCCAAACAACAAATAAAATTTAAAAGTTTACAACTAGGCTAGGCCCTTAGGTGTCGCCAAAAAATGTAAGAGAAGACACCGTTGTAAGATACAGAATGTTTCTTTTGCATTTCAACATCACACATTTATCTCGCCTGCTGTTTTGATGTACGTGGTGTTTTCAGCTGCGTGATTTGGGATTGCTTTGCCGGGCGTGAGCATGGTTACCCCGGCGACCGTTGCCGGGGCGAACGGGAACCCTTGCAGGATGTTTGGCATGGACTTGCTGATGTAGTTCTTCAGCTGGCTCTCTGGAGAGGGCGGCTCTTCGGCGGTGGTGCTTGGTTGGCTCTCGTTCGACTTGTAACCGGACGATCCTGACGTGACCGGCAGCGATTCCAGGCTGTACCGCGTCTGGTAGTCCGGCTCGACGAACTGACCCGGCTTGCCCGTCGCCGCTCGGACGTACCCATCCATCGGTTTGGCCTTTTCTGGCGCCAGTTTCGCTGCATCGTTGCGGAGAGTGTAGGTCTGCAGGTAGTCTGGGGCATCGACGCCGCTCTTAACCTCGTAGTCTCCCCCGGCTCCCATTCGCACGTAATCCATGATCCCGTCTGCGGTTTTCAGGTAATCTGCAACGTCTTGGATCGGACTCTCCTGTGATCCAGCCGGAGGATCCTCGGCTGACGCTGCTCCCATCTCTGCCAGTTCAATGCCCTCCGGACTGACGCTCGGCTGACCGTGCCCAGAAGGGCTTTCCTCCTGTCCTCCCAGTTGGGTGCTCAGCTGGGTCTGGAGAGGCTGTGTGTCCGGGCCCTTCGGCCGGCTGTTGTCGGCAGGCTCTGCCTCGCTAACCGCAGGGTCGGTGCTGGTGCTGTAGCCACTGGAGCGGCGATCATCGGTAGAGTTCTCCTCCACAGGCTTTTTGTCAACCTGAAACAAACACCACTGGCTGTCATATATCTGTCATACATTATATACAAAAAGAGAAAAAGAGTACATAAGCTATTATTCATGTTATAGCAAGTCTTGGGAACAAAAAAGCTAGTTATAGCTGCTTCTTTTTTTCATTGCCAATAACATTATTCCTGGATGAGTTAATGTAACCTACATGTACATTTACCTATCTAGATGACCTAGTCCCCTGACCTATTCAAGGTCGTTGGGGGGACAAGGTAGCCATTACCGGTAACAGTTTTTGGTATAATGACATTTTCATTGGCTAATGAAGCGGAGAATTCACAAAAGCTGCCTGCATGCTCTGTTAAAGGCAGACAAAAATTAATTTCGTAAAGCATACTGCATTATGTTAAATATACCACCAAGACAAGTTCTGACTTGTTTTACACTAGTCCATCATAGATTAGCGTTTTTACAAAATTTGAAATTTGCGGCCTGGTGCCCGAAATACTCAACGAGTCCAAAGACCGTGACGTCAGAATCCGACTCGGTCCCAGAGTCTATTCTATGGAACACGCATCGATCGTAACAGTTTCTTTGAACCGGCTCTCCCGTAAACACGCCATCTAAAGCCTGATTTCGACTTTTGTGTGGCACAAAACGTAGTACAGGTGTTTTCCCTCCAACACGATCGATCGCGAGTTGACTCAAGCGGAGATTGGCTATATAATGCTATAGAGTGTCAAGTTCACGCAAGTTTCCCAAAGATGGATACAACTGCTACTGCTACTACTACTACTCCTTTCACTATGGATCCTACAGGCCACTGGTTTAGTCTGTTAGCATCCGTAGGGAAAGTGAAAATCGTCACATCCTTGCCCTTTTGGGCCGAGCTGCGGCAAACTACGCAGGAAGGCATGACGGATGCCCCCCTCCCCACTCTTCGCACAACGGACTCGCATTGGAGGGGCAGAAAATCCACATGAAGGTCGAAATCAGGCTTTAGATGGCGTGTTTACGGGAGAGCCGGTTCTAAGAAACTGTTACGATCGATGCGTGTTCTATAGAATAGATTCTGGGGCCGAGTCGGATTCTGACGTCACGGTCTTTGGACTCGTTGAGTATTACGGGCACCAGGCCGTGAATTTCAAATTTTGTAAACTACTAATCTATGATGGACTAGTGTAAAACAAGTCAGAACTGGTCTTAGTGGTATATTTAACATAATGCAGTATGCTTTACGAAATTACATGTAAGTTTAGTCTGCCTTTAAAAGCTCCACAGTAAATCATGACTCAACCTTACTCCTGTTGCCTGACCCCATAACCAACACAAGTTTGGTGCCAAATGGCTACTTGACCATGGAGGTTAATATGTCTTCTTTCCATAAGCTACATGCAGCAAGATCAAAAGCTCAGAAGTCAACTATACTGTACAAGAAATGAAAGCAGTCAGCTACAAACCCAGACTTCCGGACAACAACACAGACTTTGCTTTAAATATATTTTGGAACCCATGTTTCAGCTTTGGACTGGGGAGTCATTTGCGAAACTTCAACTTTAACTGCTAATGGGGCTATTCAATTCTAGGAGATGGATGGACCATACAGAAGCTTACTTGTCGTACCTTGTCGACTGTGTCCGAGATGGGCATAGTCGTGTTCATGTTGGCATCGTTGTGGACCAGACGGGACCTCTCCGTCCCTCTGTTCAGGAAGTCGGCGATGTTGTCCACCTGTTCCTTGTCGTTGTTGTAGCTGTAGTTAATGGTGGGGAAGTTCAGCTGGGAGTACGTACTATCGTATGGGTCCATTGTGTACTGCAATGAGGAAAAAACAAAATTATGAGGCATCTTGTATTAACATAATTTGTGCAATATGTTACTAATTTGCTACAAAATCCAATTTAACCTAATACAAGAAATATGCAAGATTTAGTTTGTATAGAGCAATAAAAACATTTTGTATACAATGTATAGATCAAACTACAGTAACTGTAACCGCATCTAAATTTGTGGGGGTTTGATTTTGCGGTAGGGACATAATGGAGAGTCTGAGGTGGTTTTACTAGTAAGTTTGCAGTTGAAACAAAGGGGGTAAATGCGCAGAAGACAGAAGAATTATTTATGGTTGTGTCGTTCAAAATAAAAGGGTCACTGCGGAAATTGAAAAAAAAACACTGAATTTTAAGTATTAGATGTCAACCAACGGGTCTACATTGTACATGCACACAATAGAACATGAACCAACAATGCAAGGATGTATAAAACATTAGGATACTACATATCCGTATCTCTGATTGCCTTGTTAAAATCCAATAACTCTCCAGCAGGGTTGGCATAACAGGAAAATATGCTTCCAGAACAATGTACATGTACATTGTGTATGTACAGCATATAACATATAGAATGTGTTTTGCACGGGGTCAATTCCCCTGGTAGTAATTTTTCGAAATCAAAGTACAATGAACAGTAAATCAGGCTTACAAAATCCCCTCCTTTCAGGAAATGCTTGAGTCAGGCCAACAAAACCACCCAAATTCAAACTCTCCACTTCACTCACACTCTACTCATTCACTACACTTTTTGTAGATGACAAACTTTCATAATGTTGCAATTTGTTGGGAATTTGTTACATTTTTTTTCAAAAACATAGGCATTATCTTGAATAAAAGGACTCTTGGCCACAAAGTCATTTATTCAACCAACGTTTCGGTGACCATCTGTTACCTTCGTCAGGGCAATCCTGACTGGTTCACATTGCACTGCACCACAGGTGTCGCTGCTTATAGATGTGTTCCCAAACACAAAGTATTTACATGTACATGTATACACTGTGACACGGTATCTACAATGCAAAACTATTCACAAAGGCATTATTTCATTGAAAAGTGATTCTCTTTACCTCGTCGTAAAAATAGGGCAGTACTGGTCCAGGCACATGGGGGAACAGCTTCTTCTTCAGGCTGGAAAATATCATAGAAAATCTCATCAGACTGGAGAAAGACTTACGTATACATGTGCATTGCTATGTAACACTGGTCATCTTTAAGTCACAAGGTTAAAATATTCAGATTCTACGGGGCACAATTGTATACGTACCTGTCTTTGTTCTTCTTGAAAAGACATCCAACAGACAACAACGTCACCACCAATGCTGCCACAATGACAATAATTGTTACCGGCACAGAAGCACCTAAAGAGAAAAACAACAGCAAGAAAATCTGAATGTAAGGAATGCATATGGCATACATAATAACTTCTACAGTACAGTTGCAACATTGCTACATTTTCGGCCAGAAAGTCTGTGTTTGCGGAGAGTCACACCTCTAGCAGGATAAAGAATTCATCAGAGTAGGGCGAGTGTGAGTGAATCAACCATATATCAGTCTGGTCAACATTCAAAACTGGTGTGATAGCTAATACATGTAGCTAGGCAGTTTACAGACTAAACAATGCACAAAAAAACCCCACATATATCAAACAAGACTGCAACTACATGCCTGAATGATAAGATCAGCACTAATCGTATATTAGGCAGTTTTAAGTAGAAAATTGTCAAATGAATTCCAATTTACCTGCTGTAATTCCACCTGGAAAAGGAAGAAACAAGTGTGAAATAAATAACATGTGTCAATAAATTCATTCATAATTATAGTAGGTATGTCTCCAGAGCTCAACTGTTATCAGCCTCACTGTTAAGCTCCTACATGTAGTTCCAATAAGAAGTCGCTATACTGAGAGACCCCGGTTCAATCCTGGGCTTCTCAGGACATCTCGAAGGGATCTAAAATGGAGGTCCCGTGTTCAAGGACGGGCCCCAAGCACATTATAGGGCCCTGTAATTATACCCTGCTACTGAAACATCAAGGAAACTTGCTGCCCTATGTGCCACTGCACTACATGTACAAGGGTCTAACCGAATCAAATAAGACCATTGCTTTGAGATAGATGAATTCTGAAATTCTATATCTAAACCTTTGTAGGTTTCATATGAACATTTATGTTCAATGAATACTTATCATGATAATATATAATCAATAATGGTATAAAAACGTAATCACTAATATGTTAAAGCATGGTGTGGATTCTGTTACATGCACAATTATAGATGCAGAAGCCTTGTGCCAGGAGAAAAACTCTTCCGTCTAAACATGTGCCTATAATTCTTACCGCACATCTGATGCTCTAACACAGGGCTCTTCTCTCCTATCAGCCATTTCCCGTTAGTATCTACGTTGACGGCCCGAACCCAGAAGTTGTACATCACGGGCCCGGCGCAGTTCTCGATTGTCACCTCCACAGTGTCTTCATCTGCGCCGACCGTCATGTTCTGAACCCCGGCAGTGGAGTTTTGTGGACTGTAGAAGACGACGTAACGGTGGATGGGACCGTTGCTAATGTTGGGCGCAGACAGCTGTAGCACAATTGACGAGTCGCTTGATTTCTGCTTTTGAGGAATAGGAGGGGGACCAGGGGCTGCAAGGAGAAAAAATCAGAACCATGATAGTATGATTCTTGTCGACATTCAAATACCACTAGTCTTGATAACTTCAAACAATACTCTCAAAAATATAATCATAGAAAGGGTTAGTGTATGACATTTTGTAAGTTGGCCAGGCCGCCTAAGTTGGTTCATTGCAATTATCTAAACCGGCAGATTAATGTTTGTAATGGTAATCATTGTCATCGAGGACTAGCATTAAAAGTAAAGAATGAAAAGATAGTGATATACATGTAGGAAAGCAGTAAATGTACATTTTTCTGTACAAAAAACCAAATTCGTGTATCAAAAGGTTTTGAAATCCAACAGTTTCTGTTACAATCGCCCATTCATAAACCAACCAACAAAAAGGCAACCTGTTAGGCAGACGTACAAACACATTAATGACACAGTCAGCGTCACAGAGCTGGAAGAATCAGTTCACCCCACGTGTCTGCGAGCCTAAAATGACATTTTTAGCCGGTGTCTTCTCAATCATTTAGTGATCGTTATAGATCAACTGAATAATGCTTGTACATGTAGGTCACCGAGCCTCATTTAATGTGTCCGTTAACTTTCAGGTGAAAAATACACTCCATACTCCGGCAAATCTAGAATTTGCTGACCTCCACGCTCTACATGTATGTATCTGCTGGAACTCACCTCCAATGGGGGTCCTAAAGCTGACGGGTGCACTGAGAGGTCCACACTCCGCCGTACAAGCCTGAACACTGATGTTGTAGCTTGTGTCGCCGCGGACGGACAGGGTCACTGGAGGCAGGGTGACACTCAGTTCTCGTAAGTCCCCGTTGACCTTAGCGTTGTAATTTGTGATGACTCCATTCGGGGTGACTGGAGGGATCCAGTCGAGGGCGGCCAGATTAGGTTTCGAGAGGACGAAGGTCAAGTTTGTGGGAGCGTCCGAAGGAGCTGCAAAGAGACAATAATTCAATATGATTATATCTGGGCCATAAAAACGTTAACTTTGATATGGGTGTTCCGGACCAGGTGACATCTTTGGTTATTCTACTTTTATCTATCACAAGTCATGGGCTTCCATAGAATAGCATGCATTCCGAGGTGCCAGATGCGCAACTGTCAGAAATCCGAGTACTGGGTTTGGAGGTTGGAATCGATGTTGCTACAATTTTTTTCGTTCCAGGACACAAAACTCTCTCAACTTCTGGCACATTTCGTATTGAAATGTGCTGTATGTGTTTTTGGGTGGGCATGACAATATGGTGTATTTTACATCAGCCTCAGTCCTGGCCCTCTGGCCATCCGGCCATTGTTGAATTCTATATTTAATTCAACAAAACTGTTACAGCTGGAATAAAGCAAGGTTGCATTCATTCTTTTACATGTAGATGGGCACAAAAAACTGACAGGCTCATGCATGGGAGAGCATGAGGTATCATCCACAGGTGTCAAACGTAAAAAGAGCCAAACACACTCGTCAAGATCAGTATTGGGGTGACCCAGAGTGTTTAGCTGAAAACATAATAAGCTGCCATAGGGAAGCTGCATTTCACACTTACATGTACATTGTTTAGTGTACCACTACAATATACACACTGTATCTACATGAAAAACCCTTGAAACTTCACTCTTATGCATAAGTAATGGCTCCATGAATTTTGTGCTTTTTGATATGCAAAAACTTGTAAAAAGGATGCAAGCTCAGTACTGTCACATACTGTAGCCATGAACGAAGTAACTTCCAAAGCCATATCACAGTGCATGCAGATGTACATTACATGTATCTTATATATGTAAATGAAAATGTTGGTCCACTAATTATAAAAGACAACCTGTCTTACCTGCTTCCTCTGTATGCGTGCACACTGGAGGATCGCTCAGATCACTGCTGCCCTCCGTGTTAAAGGCTTCCACTTGGACACGGTACGAGGTGTAGGGCTGCAACCCCCCCAGCTGGTGGGAAGTGGTATCTTCCCCTAGGGCACTGACCTCTCTGGTTTCTGAGCACTGGTCTGGATCTGTGGAAAGGAATAAAACAGTTATGGTTTACTAAAGGTACAGAATCCCAATACTGTTGCTACAAATGTAAGCAAACAACATGCTTTATGTTTCTTTTCTTGTAATCTAAAATAAAATAAACATTCTGTTTTAAATTGATTCTCTATGTCTGGAGTTCTTGCCTAACTCCTAATTCCTCTCATCTTTCTAAAGAAAATTCTAAAAAGCCTCCTTGGCTATCCTCATACCAACCGATTTCATATGCATGAAAGTAAGAAATGGAAGACTTTGGTGACTTTGCGTTTGGTGACAGCTTCTAAAAGAAGAGCTTTGATAAACTAAATCTATGAAAGGCGTAAAAAACAAGGCAATCAGAGATGGCAGACTTCACCTTTATATATGGCAGAACATTAAACTACAGCAGCTGCACTGCTTCCTGAGTGTTGGTGAAATTTATACATAGAGAACTGCACTGCACCCTGCTGGCGAAACATTGTGAAACTGCACAGCTCCCTCTGGCAGAACATAGAGAAACTGCACTGCTCCATATATTGGCAGGACATCAGTGGACTACTACATCTAAGAAATGTATACTGCTCTCGCTGCCTGAACATAGAGAAACAGTGCTCTCTCTAGTACAACATAAAAAAACTACACTGCTCCCTCTGCCAGAACATTGTGAAACTGTAGTGCAGAAATACAGACGATTTCGGCTTGGCCTCTACCTGAGTAAAGGAAAGGCATTAAGTACCCACCAGCACAGCTGGCCACCTGGCAGTAGCGGATCCTGTAGCCCAGCAGCAGGCCGTTCCGCCACTGAAGAGGGTGGGGCTTCCAGGTGACACCCAGGCTGCTGGGGCCTGCAGGGGTCACCTCCACATCCTCCACAGAGCCTTGGGGTTCTGCCAAGTAGTAGAGTAAGAGAAGGTTGAGTGTTGTTTTTTTGGTGGTATGACTTTTGGGGGATGTACATGTAGGTAAAAGATGACATTAGCACTTTGTCAATCCATAAATTACTGTCTTAACTTTGTAAAGCTATGAGATAATATCATCAGATTCCAAATGTAATTAAACCAATGAAAGCTGACCACAATCAAGACATGCGTCATGAAATGTACAATCAAAAAAGTATTATTTTCCAGCCATATATTGACATTGGAGTTGAGGCATGCCGTAACTAGTACACAGCATTGCTTATAAGCAATTTGCTTCAGTGTTGAAATGACCAAATGGAATTCAGTCTCTCACCTAAAACAAGCATGATGTGTTGTACGAAACTTCTTTACAGTCTTTATTCTGCAGATTATAAAAGCTGCTTGCATTACACCTACTGCATATGTATACAATATTCGCTAACATTCAAAAGTGTCCTAACAATTTACTTTGTGCTTAATGTACACACATTTAAAAGTACATTGTATATCTAGTGTTTTGCCCTTGGGATTATAGGGGAAATGGAGTTAACCTCCCATGATGCAAGCAGTCTTTTTGTTCCATAGAAGTCTGAATCACATTGCGTATATTAGTTCCTTTGACTCAATCAAACGTACCGTCTATTCTTGTGTAGTTGTCGATGTACACTGGTGTACTGAATCCACCCGCCGTTTTAGCCGACACGCCGAACTTGAACCTGGTTGGTTTGGTGACGAGCAGTCCTGTGACCTCAAACGTCGACTGCGAGCTATCGACGTGAGCCCAACCTTTCTCCACCCACTGGTACAAACTGAGTACCTCCACCCACTCCCGCCAGAAAACGATATAACCGCCCAGTTGAGTTTCCCTGCGGGTCGGGGACAGGGGTTGCCATGACAACTGAATTGTATCGTTGTCCAAGACCACAGAGCTCAGGTCCGTCGGAGCACTGGGAGCTGCATGGGGAAAAACACAACATGATGAGTATAATTAAAGAACTCGGGTGTAGCAAACTATGCAATACAATGTACATCTTGGAATTGTTAGATGTTACTTTACTTTATAGTACAATTATTGTAAACAGTAACCTAAGTGCATAATACTAACCTATGGAAAAAATCATGTAAAAACACAGATGCCTCTCCAATGATGAATATACTAGGTTATTTTTAGCCCATTGTCCATATACTTACTGTCCTGGTACTTCAGTACAGTCATCGTAGTAGCGGAAGTGCTTCCAAGGCTGTTGTTGGCCGAAATACGGATCTCGTACGTTCTCTCATCCTGGAATAGTTCGCTTGGCAGCGTCTCCCCACTGTCCGTTACCTGGTTGTTGAAAACGAAAGTCTTCCTCTCAGACTGTACGATCGTTCCGTCGTCCGACCGCGGCAGATAAGTGACGATGTAGTCGGTTCCTTCGCTATGGCGGTCCCACGGAGGTAGAGGCTGCAAAATGAAAGAAAAACAGTGTTCATCATTTCAGTTCTGCATCAACTCATACATGCATAGTTGTATCTGTGCTACGCAGCGACTCCAGCAAGACTGTATTCCAGCAGAATTATTCCCTGGTTCCAAGTAACAATGCGTGTATTGGTCGGTTCTCTGCGTTTTTGTTTTTTGTAATTGTACTTGTCTAATACAGATATATTTTGTGAATGTGCGATAACCAGTACCATCTGCAAGTCAGGGTGACTACATGTACAGAATTATTCCTGCCTCCTTCGATGTGGTTTGGACGCTGAATCTGAGGAAAATGGAGACATCTGATACACAACAAAAGATCAGATCATCAAAATCCACAATCATAAGTAAAAGATGTCCTTGTACATAATGTACATAATGTACTGTGAAGCACTTAGACTCACCTTCCACAAGACCTTGACATTTCTTTGGTCTCTGTCGTCCTTTGTTACAAGCAGCCAGGCCTCAACTTGTCCAGAGGGAGCTATAGGAACAAATATCATACATGATGATATGTGAGAGGGAGAGAGAAAGAGAGAGGGATAGGTGTAGCATTTCCATATTATGCGCTAAGCCTTAAAGGTACATTGTATGTACTATGTGTTACACAAATAATAATTGAAATCAATTTAACGAGACTGCCAACATAGCAAAATGCCAGCAAAATGGACATTCATAACTTTCGTTCATTATTGCATGAATCATGATTGTCCTTGGCTACCTATTTGGGGCTTATACATGTAAGCATTTATTCTATGTTACTTTGTAACATTTGCCGGAGACCAAAATATGCTAACATACAGGTACATGACAAGTCATACATACGTGTATATTGGTCTAGAAATCTTACAGAATCTTGTTTAAAAAAGTCACCTGCTTCACTTGTCTTCACAGTGATGTTGGGAGCACAGTCGCTCCAGAAGCCGTTGAACTTCTGTGGAGTGGGCTGTGTGGTCTGAAATTCCATGGGATGGGAGCGCACACAGACAGTGTACTCCGTGAAGGGGTTCAAGTCCGGCAGCTGCAGAGACCTGTCAGTGCTGGCATTTTTCTCCTAGAGAAACAGAAGAACTGGTGAGCTACACTCACTCAGGCCACATGCATGATGAAATCAGGCCAAATTAATTAGATTTGGCAGCAAAGATGGATTAATTTTGTGAGCATGAACGCTCCAAGTCTGATTCAAATGGCCTCAAGTCCACTTGTTCCAAGTCACCTCTTGGAGGTGGGTTCACGAAACAGCTGTTGATGCTGTTGGCTCAGGGTCATGACATTGTACATCTGGGTATATGGGGGCATAGTTTGCAGGTGTCACTTGGGAAAGTGAAACTTTCTAGCTGTCAATGATCTATCGATCATATTTTGGAATTGCAAAAGCAAAATAACTTAAAAATATATATATCATGAACAGAGGTATTAAAGTCCTTCCTGTAACTGATGCTGCATAGGGTGGCACCATGTCCTTTTCAACCCCCTTCTGCCAGAGAACCACTACAGCAGGGGCTAGTACACTGATAGTGGGGTGTGTGTTAAATAACCATTACCAGGGGGCTAGTTCACTGGTAGTGGTGTGCGTTAAACAACCATTACAGTCTGGTGTGTGTTCAACTTCCATACTCTTTCCCATTAAAGCTGAGTGCTTTTATGATATGAACTGGCCGGAGGATCAAACCCATGGCATGAGTACGGGTACCATGTTCTGATTCTATAGAACATTTGTCAAGTTGCATCATTCAAATTTAGGTTAACCATACTCAACTCATGCTTACCTTGTAAGTTTGGTCCCATTCTGACCAGTACCTGACTTGGTAGAACAAGGTGAAGTGTGATGGTTCGAGGCCCTGTGGGTGACTCCAGCTGACAGTGAGTGCATCCGCCCCAACATTTGAGGCTTGAACACCCAGTACATTCCCAGGTTTCACTGCAAGTAGGAAAAAATAATAAGTGCACTGGACTACCAGCACATGCTGTCATATCTCTGTTTACGAGTCCTTATCAGTCAAGATATGAAGATTATCTTTTTCTCTTAAACAAGAAAATCAAAAATTTATCATCCTGAAACTTAAGTCAGTCAAACGACAAAACATTTCAAAAAAGAGTGTTTTGTTATGCATGGCATGGCATGTTTCTGCATGGCATCATTTGAAATTGAGACGCTACAAATGTAGTTCAAGGAATTTTGTTGTAGTTACATTTACTTTAGATCCATTAATCAAAGTTATATTTCAAAATGTCTTTAAACTTGTAATTGCCAATGGAAACTTTTTCTTTTACATACGACAATACGACTTATTCAAATTAAGCATATTTTTCTGATAATCACATTATGATTGACATTGTATACATTTGATCAACATAAGATATTTTCTATAAACTTCCAAGCAATATTAATAATCACAAGTCAAGTCATTGTTAGCAAATTAGCAACAAATTTAATAAAATAAAATCAAGATAGCAACTCCAATCAAAAGTATTAAAAAACAAAACTAAAACTAATATTATAAAAAATAATATATTAAGATTTGTTCTTCGTTCATTAATGATTATTACACATCAGTCTATTGCTAGAAAATTGTCAGTAAATACAAAAGAGCAGCTTCAGTTTCAGTGGTAAGTCAGAAGAAGTAAGCAAGGAAGTTAACATGATACAGCTGTTTCATCACAATGTGCAGACCTTTCTGAACTAAGCCTCGTATAAATGATATCAGTCTGTTGATGACAACACTTCTTTCATATAGATGATTTGTATGATTTGGCTAAATGTAACAGTTGATTGCCCAAACTTCATTTATGATTGACATCTGCAGATGAGATAATTTTAATACATTTAAAAAAAAATCAAATTCTGGTCTTTTCATGGTAGGCAAGGTCTTTTCTTTCAGTACCAAAAGTCTGAAACCCTACCATGTCCAAGTGAAGCTTTAATTTCGGCTACATTGGCTGTATGATAATTATTATCATACATAATTATGTACATCTATTCAGCCAAACCAACAAATACATTAAAAATTTACAAATTGACAATATGTCGAAATTGTCATTATTCTGTGAAAGTCGTGAATTTATACAACCTTCAAAGCGTCAAAAAATTTGTCGACTAGATAGTATTACAAAGAAAGCTGTCCACACATCATGATGTCATAATAGGTTGGAAACATTAGAAAAGCCAGGACTGCGCAGTTCTAAACAAACATGCAGGGGAACACAAGGTCACTACAGAGAGCACATTTAGAAACACGCAACATCAAAGATTCTTCAGTAAGAATGAACAGCGAGCTGGGAACATGCATATAGGGATAATTGTGCATCATTGGTGCATCTCCATGCTGGAATTCTTCCCTTCAAAACCTTTTGAACAAACTTACAGTGCACGTGCTCATGATGTGATGATGCACTAACCAGAATGCATGGATGTCACAGTGTCAATTTTAGAAGTGGGCATGGGCTTTGGTTTGTTAGTCCGTGGTTGTGAAATGAGTCGGCATTGTGAAATGTCAGTGGACGTTCGCTCTGTCACGAGTCCATGCAAATGACTAAAGGCATTGAATCTAGTACCATATTTGTCTGGGTCGAGAAACTTGGGTACTGACGTAGTCTTGCCCAGGCCATTTTCTGCAGTCACAACTATCCTGTGCTCGTTCCCGTACATAGCCGGGTGGCCATGAGACGGGTTCCAGGAGCAGATCAACTTGTTTTGTTTAACTCGCAAGTCTGGACACACCCTGACTTTTCCCACTCTACACAGTCAGGTACACGGAGAGAGAAGGAGAAGGAAAGGAGAGGCAGAGTAAGAGGATCATATCTACAAACTAAAAAAACAACTACTTCATGCTCCACGAAGCTGCGATGAAGAAACAACTAAAGTATGCATTTGCTACAATGTATTATGTACGTTCTACCGCCACCCGCATATGCAATAACCGTAATTTGTACCATAGTGCCCCGGATCTATATGAAGAGATGACGTTGATCTGCCTAGTGCATTCTGTGCACTCATCTCGAATAAGTGTTGGTTTCCTGCATTGGTAGTGCTTTCCCATTGACAAATTATCAAGTCGTCTTCGGTTGAAAGATCAGGACATACATGGACCACCGGATTTGCCACACTAAAGAAGAAGGTAAGAAGTATGTGTGGGAGAGGAAGATGCAGAGGAATTAGTCCTGGATCAACTCTGTTAGAAAAAAAAGCACTCTAGTGGCCATATATGTGTCTGCTGCAGTTGACATGGCCACCTCCACACAAACTTAAGTGTGCTACCACGGACACCTCCGCACAAACTGAAGTGTGATACCATAATGTCCTGGATCAATGACTACAGGGTTGGACGTTTCAGTGCCCAGGTCATTTTTGGCCGTCATGACAAATCTGTGTAAAAGGTCTGCAGCTGTCGTGTCGGTGCAGAAGAAAGCCACAGTTTCCCCGTTCCTCGATGTAAGCTCGCATTCGTTCACAGTTTGGGATTCCTTCTCTACACTGTGAAGCCAGAAAAAGTGGTCAAAAGCTCATATCCAAGCAGATCTTCGGAGGTTAAAGCAAAGCAAAGCAAAGCACCTATTACGCTCCCTCAAACACAATTGAACACCAGCTTTACGTCACTATCCATGCGTCGCTTTTTCCCATATAAGGGAGGCAGTTTGTCACAAAAACGGGCAGCTACGAAAACGTCACAAATCTTCCTCCTAACATCTGCTTGGAGATAAGTCAAAAGTAGCTAGGAGAGTTTACAAGATTATGATGAGAATGGTAAAGGAAAACTGGATTTAAGAATTAGGTTATCAGCAATATTGATACCCCTTAGTCATTTTACTTGACATGAGACCATCTCTGCAATGTTAGTGTAAAATGCTGGTCTAGTCTAGGGATGATTTGCATAATGAAATTGAAAGCAAATGGCATACTTAATAAAAAATTGTTTTACAACACATCAACCCTCAGTTGGCCCTCACAGAAAGCAAGGGCAAGAAGTACTGTTCTAGAAAAATCAGCTGACATGACCAAAAATCTGTTAGTGCTGCCTGTAAGGATAATACAGATCAGTGAAATAACTATGGGAATAGTTATTATCAGTGAGAGTGTTGAAAGAAAGAGTTCAAAAGATTCTGGGCTACATGTACCTCGTTTGGGTACCTTTAGCACCTAGGGAAAGGTTCCACAGACTTTCAGAGGCCGTAGGGGCAGTGGGCCACAGCTAGGGCATGATATAGGAAGGCTGAGCCCATCCCCCTCCTTCCACCACATTTTACCTCCCCAACCAAAGTCACGTACCCATTTTTACAACTACACGTAGGTGGAGTGAGGCAAGTTGTGTAAAGTGCCTTTCCCGAGGATACAACGTCTAGTCAGGTTCAATGGAGGAATCAAACCCATGACCTATACAGCCCCTTGGGGATTAATTTGATTTTGCAAAAATAGCAAGGTAGATACAGCATGATGCTGTTAAGGCCACACCAATTTAATTTCTTGGTTAACAGATTTTTTTGGTAACATTTTAGCATGAGGTCATCATTAAAACAAAAGGCTGGGGTGAAAACTTGCACCTGACCCTGTTCACTCTCTGAAATTGTGTGCACCAAAGTACAAACCTTCCTCTGAGATTCTGTTTTCATGTTGATTTGCCAATGTAGCATTTTTTTTAAATTGTGTTAACCAAGAAATTAACTCGGAGTGGCCTAATGCAGGAATATTAGCGGTGGTTTTAACTTCGCAGTTTTTGCGGTGAGCTCTTCACTCACGCGGCTAACTTAAAATCTCTGTGAATTATTTGCCCTCCTAAACCTTCTCTATTTGAAGCATTGTGTAGTACTGTACAGGTACTACATTGTACATTGTACAGTACTCCAACATATTTCTAGTTTGATATTTGTCGAGGCAGGATTTGCACACTACGTGCAGTACAGTAGTATTCCAAGTTGTCATGGATACTGTACAATCCATGACTATATGTACGGTCGAAAGAGACCATAAAGAAATTCATGATCAGGATGTCTATAGCCCCCTTGCCGAGGAAACATGAGGCCATGCACTTAGCTATTTTGGTTTGTGACTGGCTCTCGATCCGTATAGCAGTTGGTCTTTCCATCATGTGACTGTTGCGTGACTATTGTTTCAAACACAACTTAAGATCACCGTAAACACTCCATTTTCTCTCTACCACGAAATCAAATCCCTGGGAAACTTTTTTTTTGGTGAATGACGTCATGGATGCATCTCTTGTCAGATAGAACAGAACACAAGTCTTAAAACAGAAATAAGTCACTGGAGGAGATGAAATATGACAAACATCAAAGACAACATGACACCTGGCACCAACAGACAGACACGAAGTTGTTCCGCCAGGATGACAAAAACAACAAAAAACAAATGGGAGACAGTCAACATCAGATTGAATTTCTTGATCTGAAATTAAAGCTTTAAACTTTTCTTATTTCAATATGATGAATGTAAATAATCAATATTTTTCTTTTGATATCAAGAATTGTTGGATTTTGCTGTCATGCAGATTCAGCATGCATATTTTCCTTTAGTGGAGATTGATGTCATTGATCACTTTTTGAGTGCAGATTTTTTTTTTTTTTTTTTACCAAACTGGCTGGGATTGAGGTATGTCGGTGGCCAGGTCTGCGCCAAGCCCAGGGCATTTCCCGCCGTCAGTATGAACCTATGCTCCAGCCCAGCACTAGTGAACCCCCAGTGGCAAGCTACAGAACTGGAACCTTCGGGAACCTCCAGGTCGGGACATGAGTATTGTCGGCCACTACCATCGCTATGAAACAAGTACAAACAGGAGAGGTGGGGGGGGGGGGGGATGATCAAAGGTTAGAAAAGACACGGTTGTACAGCACGGTTACTATTGAATGTGATCGCCCAGTTCAGAACTCATTAATGCTTGTCAAATCTGGTCACTTCTAATTTGAAAGATAATTGATGGAAATAAAATATTATTTTCATCTTTTATTTTTCTGTATAAGCTGCCAAATCTACAACGGAAGCAAACATTAATATATACTTCATGTAAACGTTAGATCTTAAGACTTGAAAATCAAAGGGCCCTTAACATTGAATTTCCAAATTCACAGTGCCCAGACAGTGTTAACTGGATTTCTCCATGACTATTTTATTGTGTATTGAACACCCCTATTCAAGAGGTGGTGCAGTCTGTGTATATGATGAGGGTAATGAAAGAGCAAGTATACATTCTGGACTGTCACATTAAGTCAGCAGGGGTGCTAGAAGAGAACGCTGCAGAAGAATAGAATCCTGTAACAATGCTTTTTTGTTCTTGTTATTATAGCTACAATTATAATAGGGAAAGAAATTTGTTATGACATCACAAAATTAATGTCCTAAAAACTATCCAACCAGGGCTGTCTCCAGGACCAGTCAGGAAAATTTGCAATATTGGGATTGACCTTGTTCGTCGAAAAAAATTGAAACTTCATTAATATGAAACTAATGAAAACATATTTTCATAAGTTTAAAATTACTGATTTAACGACAAAAATCAACAACATGGGCAACCAAACTGAACATCTGGACCTGGAGACAGCCCTGCGCCCAACTGTCTTACACTGAAACAGATCTGTTAAAAACAGCTCAAGTAGTTGAGTCCCTTTATAGCATTACCTTGGTCCTGTGGGTCGACCACATGCAAAACAGAAGCACTGCCAAGAGCATTAGTGGCTGTGAGAGTCATATAGTGAATTACACCATCAATCGTCTCACTGTATGGGAAGTGGCAATAGTTTTCTCCCAATGGCATCATTGGACAGGGATACACCTTGCCAGTACCATCCCTGAAAATAGTTGACACCGCCTTCAAGTTGATAAATTATGCACACCCTCGGACATAGCTGCAGTCAGTCACAGTTTAAAGGTACATGACTGTGTACATGTAGGTAAAGGTAAAGGAAGTCCCATGGCCTTTTTGAGGCCGTAGGGGCAGTGGGTTAATGCTATCCATTGTGTCTAGGCCTACACGTACATGTAGGGCACAGTATTGAAAAGCTGAACCCAACCTTTTCCTTCCACCCCCTTTTACCTCCCCAACCAAAGTCAGGTGCCCATTTTTACACCTTGCTGGTCATGATCAGGAGTAAAGACATAATATTTTGCCGGGAATGTCAGGAATTTAACCCAACATGATTTCTTGATCTTGTGTTTGATAGCGATAGCCACTTGGCCATTCAGCGCCACAATTGAAGAGACCAGTGTAGTAAATTTGTACGTCTGGATAAATTTTTGTTAAATGTGTAACCCTACGCATCTTACTTATTAACACCGTGTATCAAGCATGCTACTGAGAAAACAGCTGAACTTCCAACTTTTAATCAAAGTCCTTCAATACTTTTCATCTGCAAATTAAAGGTTGCGAGTGGGTATCACATTTTGTAAACTATTATCATATGACTGCAGCTATGTCTCTCCCTCAATTGAAACCTTACTCTGTTTACAGAAACAGTTTATCAGGGACAGGGGAAAATTATAGTGAGAACAAAACCACCGGCTATAAGATAACACCTTACACCAGTCTGGAAGAAGATTTCAAGAGATCAGTTACTGTAGAATGAATAATCTATGGAGAAGGGAAAAAGGCAGTAAGTTAGTTATACAGGTAATGTGCACATCAATATTGTCATGAAAGGTATGACAAGTGTACAGACAGTTATCCATTTCAATTTGTCAAGGAACCATAATATACTAATCCAGTAGCTACATGTACATGTAGATTATGAGTAAGGAAGAAAAGTGATTTGAAAAGTAAACAATGAGTAAAATACCACAAAACATTTACATATAATATCATACAAAGTCATGAACAATATGTAAAAATCTTCAATAGGCAAGTCATACGATCAGTGTAATAATAACAAATTTTCTATGGATGATAGAAATATGCAAAACTGAATTTGCATACTAATTATTGATATACGACATGGAATCTTTCTTTTGATTGTACATGTATGTCATCATAAGGCAGGGAAACATTGAACATACTACAAATATCAGGTAAACAGTGTTGTAAGAACAATCTTTTTCATTACAACGTTTTCTTTCTGGATGGTTGCGCTAAGATCAATTATTATTGAAATTAAAATGTAATGCATTAACTGATTTCTTGCTTTTGTTCTTGAAAGTGAAAGGTAAATTGAAAATCTATAAAGTTACTTACTTGAAGGTGTATGTCAAGTTGTAGTTGGTTTTGAGTATGGGGTCGCGACCGCGGTTCCACCAACACGTAAAGTCGTTGAGATTGTTTGACTGACAGCGCTCGAACTTGGGCTGATCTGGGGGGTCTAGAAAGGTCGTTGGGTCAGTGACAATAAGCCGGTTCACCGTTTGAACTGAGCATGTGCAGTGTGGTGCATTGTGGGTAATATGTCAAAATTGAAGGCCCCTGATCATGATAAACAGAACATGTCTAGACTGATGACATGTATGAAACATGGTCTAGACAAGAACTGTTTAGCTTAAGGGGTCATCACCATTAACCTTGCAAATGTGCAGTTGGAACTGTGAACCAGCTTACAGTCATCATGTAGTGTGGAAATTGTACCACAATATTTACCAATAGATTCTCTGTGTTCCCTGTTTTTCTACTTTTTTCTTGCAGCCAGCAAACACTCATTGCCAGACTACACAGAGAAACTTTTGTCTGAATAGCTTGGTCAAATATTTCGTTGTTGTTGCAGGTTATTTTTTTGACTTTGTGTATTATCTATGAAAAAAAAGTACTTTGGGCAGTATACAGTTACAGCACCTTGAAGATTTTGATTTAAATAAATTGGCAAAAAAACAATTGTTTACTTACTATAGATAAAAGTGTTAAGTCTACAAGAAGAGGTCTTTACAGAATTCAAACAACAATGTCAAGACATATACTTGTCAGGAAACACTGCCACTCAGAGAATCGACCCATGATTGTTTGGACACCTCTGCTACAGAATGTCAAAACTAAGCTACTTGATGGTAAATTGACACAATTAAAATGGCAGACTCCATCCCCCATCTAACTCCTTTCACCCGGGTACTGGTCACACCGCAAGGTTCCAACAAAGGTCATCTCAATACTGGCTGGGATTTGCGCAGCCAATTTGCTAAAAAGTTCTGGTTGGCAAAGAATGTGTACCAGATCACTACGGAGGAATCATGTGAGACTTAGTAGCATTGCTGAGCAGCTGGTACATGTAAGTGGATCTGATTTCTGTGTTAACTACACGTCAATGCAACACCCAACATGGCCAATGTTGAGTGGTACCGTTCACTGTTGACACCAAAATCATGTCTGAAGTCATCATGTACCTGCACCGCAATGTTACACTGACTCACATGGATCAGAAGTCCTGTGATACTGGCTACTTTTGACCAACTCTGCACCAAATGCATGGTGTTGTCCACATGGAAAGAAGTTGGATGGAAGTGACGTAACATTCATAATTGATAAAAAGATGGCAAAATATAGTTGTGATCAATAGTTCTGGATGATGGTTAATATGAAATTGCTACATAAAGTCAGTGTCTACAATTTTGTGTCAAGTCTTTGATATATTAGTCTGTAATTTGATTGGTTAATTGAAAGGTTAATCAATTAGGTGGATAGTTAACTTGTTAAGTGACTATGGGTGATTTATGCACCGGTTATTGATTGGTTATTGGTTTGTTGAACAGTTTAATGTTTTTGTTAACATTGATTGGTTTGTTTACTGACTGTACTGGTTAATTTCTTGATTGATTCTTGCAGAAATGAATCAATATTAATCTTGATTTTTTGTTTGTTTATGAAGACATTGACTGAATGATTGACATCTACATGTAATAGCAGCCAATCATTCCCATTGATCACTGCTTGATTACCATTGTAATCATTTGCTGGCTTAGGCCACACCAATTTAATTTCCTGGTTAAGGGATTTGTTTTTAATTTAGCAACAACAAAAAATCATTAAAGTTAAACAGAAGGCTGGGGTGAAAACTTGCACCTGACCCTGTTCACTCCCTGAAATGTGTGCACCAAAGTACAGACTTTCCTCTGAGATTCTGTTTTTTTATGTTGATTTTGGAATTTAGCATTTTTTTTAAAATTCGTTAACCAAGAAATTAAATTGGTGTGGCCTTACTGGTTGAAAATACATTCACAAGGTATTGCAAACGACTTGTTATTCATTGATTGATCATTGGCTATTCTTGGATTGACTAATAATTATCCATTATTGATTGGTTCATTGATTGATTGATGGACTGATTGGTTGATTGATTGATTTGCCATCCAATCACAAGGTAGCACACTGGGACCAAGTACTTACATCCGACCTTGAGAAGCTGGCCACCTTGTAGTCCAGAGGGTAGATAACATTCGTATCTACCAACTGAGCTGACAAGCACAGGATCTATCACCAACTGAAGCAAGCTATCGTTTAGCACACGGTAGCTCTCATTGGGCAATAGCACACCGTTATGTTTCCAATATGCCTGACGGGCCGTGTACAACGAAGTATCGAACAGCGTGCAGTTCAGGACAAGGACAGAACCGTTTACCGCTCGGGGGTCATTTGGGGTTACCTCACCTGTTAGTGCAGGGAAAACAAGAAAAGACAAAGACAACGAGTGTTAGTGTTAGTTCCACAGTTCTACTTACAGCCAACTTCAAGTTGTGCCCCCCCAATAAGCCGGTTCTCCAGACGTGAACGACACTCGTAGTTCCCGAACGAGTCTTCGGTGATGTTTGGGATGACCAGCTGGATCAGTGTCGCGTTAACGACATGTTGCCAGTCCGGAGGAAGCCTGACGCTATAATGTTTCCAGACGACATCGTATGCGGTAATGGACGATTGGTTCACGGTGCAGTTGAAGGTGAACGAAGGGGAGCCTATTTCAGCCACCGGAGCTTTGGGCTGAACGCTGTCTTTGATGTCTGCACATTTGTAACAATAGTCAGACTTGCAAGAATGCTTTGAGGCCAAACACAAATTCAACCAAGTAGCTACAAGTTGGTTCTTAAAACTACAATGTCATGTAGCTACTATAAGTTACTAATCTAAAATCTGCTATAGATCTAGAGCTCAAAATACTTTCCAGCATTTGAGAAATAACCAGCATCAAACAAACAAACAAACCTGACCTGCATCAATCATTTTCCTTCCCTTTTACAATGTATGCTATAAAACAAAAGCTGGGAAAATGCTCCTAGTATTAGTAGTAATGCACAATGTACATAATAAACGTTGATGTCCTCCATACAATTAAAATGTGGCCATATTTTGTACATTGTGACTCTAATTCTAAAGGTAATAAAAAGAGAACAAAGCAAGTTGCATGCAACACAAATTACTTTGGACAAGACAGTTGCAAATGATATCAGAATTTTGTAGTTAGAATGTCCAGTTTATGTACCCACCGCTAAGGTTGAAGAGAAGAGCTTGTGGAGTGGTGATCATGAGCACGACGCTGACGACCAGGAGTGAGGAGCGAAGAGCTGAACGCATTGCCATGGCGATGTCTAACTAACACACGACTGTCGCAACGGCACTAACGTCCCATCAAGTACGTCATCATGGACATCTAGATACAAGAAAGACAGATTATAAATTAATAATATAACTTATATCATAATACAAACTTTAGCCCACGCCAAACCAATCTCTTGGTTTGGGGATTTTTGCAGGAAAAAATGGAGCAGGCAAGTGAATTAAGACTTAAAAAAACACTTTAAAAAAACCAGACATTCTGAAAGTGATAGAAATGTTACTGCAGAAGCCAAAAAGTGAACCCACCAAACTGGTTAACTAATTTCAAAAAATGAATTTTCAAATTTCACTTCATTCCAAAAAAGAGAAAAACGTTTGAAACTGGGGCTAAGGATACATGTACAATCATGTAACTTACATGTGGTGGGTTTTTAAATGTGCTTGAGGTGTGTCTCTCCTCAATGATGGAACCTTTAGGTCTCTTTCAAATCGGGGCTAGCGCTGTACATGTACGTGTATATGTGTACGTGTATGCAGCCCTTGTTTCCAGTACTGAGAAGAGTCTGCATGCACCAGTGAGCGACAATGGCCAGGCATGCACTACTGACACTTATATACTACGTCATTAAATACCTGTACATTGTCTAATTATGTACACATATTCAGTTCCACATGGGAGGTTGCTGAGACTAAACATTTACACAGCTTTCCACAGGTATGGTTTTTTTTTCCCAGAAGTGGAAAACTAATGACTAAGTGGTAATTCCAGCGAAGATCTTACCATACTTGGTCATCGCTAAAAGCATGAAGTCATTTAGACAATTAGTCTAACAGCTAATGTACATAGCCGCAGACTCTATACAGTTATATATGAACTGAATTGGCAAGGGGCAAAGAAATACCAATCCTCATGACAGGGTGATACTTCTGGGTTGAAAAAGCTTAAGTATGGAAAAATTCACTGGCCCTACGCCATAGGGGTACAAGTACATGTACAGGTGTACATGGTCATTTCCACTTGCCAGAATCATGATTTGTCACTGGCCCGAAATTTAAATGACACGAATTTTTTTGTATTTCTATGCATTTTTGCTTGCAGCAAGGAAATCCTTTTTGGATTTAGAGCATTCTCCTTATAGTTATAGCAGAGCGAAACCCACGTACACAGTACCTCCTTCGGGTTAAAAGTTCTACGACATGGATTCAGCTATCTCTTTTAGAGAAACTTGTACTATTAATAAGTTGCTGATGGTGTCTCAATGAGGGCATTCAGGCCAAGATGACAAATACATGTACATACTTTTGACGGTCGTCTAGAGCTGTGTTAACAAATTTTAGGTACACAGGTACAGGTACACGGGTTAAGGTACAGGTTCGGACCTGAACCTGAACATTACTAGTAACCTGAACTAAATGTTTAAATAATGGGTGATTTATCAATAAGGACAAAAGCATGTCAAAACCGATAATAACGTACATGTATTCTGTTAGACACGTCCTGTCACACGGCATCTATAATGACCACCACCCTCACGAAGCATTAGATTATATATATAATAATATATATATGCTTTTTCAAGTAGCTAGTGGTAGTGCAATGCGGCTTCGCTACGGCTCATGTTTTTTGGCCAAGCACACCGGGTCACCCCTACTCTTCTCGATAAGTGTGTTGGGTTCTTTTACGTGCAGTCAGGTTTGACGCTTGAGGCTTACGCCCGAAGCTCCCTCATACACGGGGCTGCCGGCTTTACGTCACCATCCAAAATGACGAATGCAATCCCTCACAACATGTCCGAGCTGGAGTCGACCCCTAGGATCGAACGCAGCCCTAGGATCCACGGAATTTGATCCAGATGGCAAAGCAGCAGGGTTGGGTTACCGCTTGCGCCACGGGGACATGTTGTAAATATCAGTATATATAATACCAAAATTAATACAAAACATACAGACCTTAAATCCTGAATGACTAGTGGGGTCGTGTGGCGTAACGGCAGGATTTCCGACTCAGAACCGAGGGGTTCCGGGTTCGAATCCCCTGCTGCCACCGATCTTGTGCCTTTGGGAAAAAAAGTACTTAACACGATTTTCCCCACTCCGCCCAAGTGTAAAAATCGGGTACATTATGTGTGTGGGTCACAACATCAGCAATAGCTGCCTGTGTCCCACGTGTATTGCACTGTTGCAATTCCAATAAATCAAATCAAATCAAATCAAATCCTGAACCTACCTACTAGTACATGTTGTACCCACGCACACTCACAGTCTGAGTTTGCTGGTTGAGAAACCCTCCAAATGCCAACCAACAGTCCAGGCGGAAACGAAGTCACAAAGTATGAGTCACACAGTTCTACATAACCATGCATAATGATATGCAAATGCTTTAACAAAATTGCCTGCAAATACAACAACCTTTGGGGAAGTATGCAGTCCGGTCATGGTCCAATGAGTGCCGGATAGACAAGTCCCTCAACAAGGTGACGAACTTGACGCTCAACGCCTGTGTTTGCTGAACCTCAGACAGGTGTTAAAACAAACAAGTTTGTGGGGTGCTTACTTCACTATTGGTCCAGTGACTTAGGAATGTTTATCTATGGTGACACAACTGATTCTATCAGATATACCTGGAAGCCCATTGTTAAGACATCCAGGGGGCAAGGTGGGACGATTCAGACAAATGACTACATTTGTAGAGTCAACAATGTGTTGATTTAGCACGCAGAGTTTTTCACGAAAAGGAATCAAGAGGGTAATAGCTTTACTAATAGACAAAGTATACTTAAGTGAGTGACTAAGACCCCGTTCATACTAAGTCGCCCGAATCGCTGAAATCGCCGAAGCCGCATTGCTGTGGCCTAGTATGAACGCTCCAATTCGCAATTGTGAAAACGCCCGATGCACATGTGTGCCCATGGCTATCTTCGGGGATGTGGGGATACAGATGAAACTTAGGGATCCCGTCGGAACAAGAGTGTGTATGAGGAAGCGATTTTACAACTTGCGCTTGTTCGACCCCTGGTGTGAAGGAGTGCGGCTTCGGCAATTTCGGCGATTCGGGCGACTTGCGCTGCTTAGTATGTACGGGGTTTAAGCTGCGGGGCTTTGCTGATAGAGGAAAGGACATATATGTACAATGTAACATGAACTCTCATTATTCTACGGTGCACCCTGAGACTAGCATGTGTATGAGATGTATGAGAATGGTTACATAAGGTCTAATTCATGCAGGGGTTCATCTAAATTGGGGAAGAGGGGCGCTGCCCCCTCTTGTTTCTGCCCAACGCCCCCTTGTCGAATTAAGATTTTAGACTAATCCCCAGTAGACAGCCTTCACTCAGCGATCGATTCTTCCATAAATACATATAGAATTCGCTCCCCTGCCTGTGTGTGCTCCCTCTTGTTTCATTTTTCTAGAAAAAACCCTGTTCATGTATTACTCTCTATGGTTGCATGAATGCGTGTTTATAAACTTGTATACATGTAGCTGTCAAAAATTCCCTTTTAGTAAGTTTTACTAGTTTAAGCGAGCTCAACTGACTGGGTGTGCTAACTTCCCATAACAAACACGACCAGTGCAAGGAAGCATTCATGAGTCTTTTCCAAACACAACGGACTTACCGATACCTAAATAATACACCTTTTGTAAGTTGTTTCCATCCATTGGAATTTCTATAATGATCCTGTGATTTCTGTGCAAGGAAACAAGCATCACAAAAGCATAACTTAAGAAAGCAGCTGCAAGTCAGTCATACTTTCTCCACACTTGACATGCTAAAAACAACCATCATGGACGTGCATAATCTAGCCTGACCTTTTGTTGTCTTCTTTTTCTTTCAAAAAACTCTAAGCTATGACAGCTAAATTCACAGAAAATACCAACAATACAAAAAGATAATGTAACTAGCGCATCCCCGTCTTGTATGAAAGGGTATGTCACCCCGTAAAAAGGGTGGTATAACCCTGTCGTAGCGAAAGCACGTTGACTGATGATGATGAATGTATCAGACCACATTTGATAAAATGTATAACACAATTTTGAAGACAACTGTGATTACTTCTTGTGGCTTTACCAATTATTGGTCTTTTGAAAGATCATCATCCTAATTCTTATTCGTCATTGCCATTTTTGATGCTGAAATACAGAAGGCCTTCTACGGGCAGCAATACAATTTCTCGTGCAAAGGAAGTTAACAAGAAAACCAGCTGCTCCAAACCTTTTCAGTTCAGCTGCAAACTGTTGAAAAGCTGATGGAGCTGTGTCTAGTCCTGAACAGAAAATCGAATCTTGCCATTTCCTTTGCAACACTTGTAAGTTGTACACTCAAACCAGCAATCATATGGACATGATTGCCTTCTAAAGGCCTGCAATCCAAAAACAGCCCCCATCCCTAACAACCACTGGGTGTGACAAAGAATGAAAGCCGGAGATCAAGTTTTTGCTATTCAGCCCAGCTGGCAACAATGGCAAAAGTCGGAACCACAGATGTGAAAACACCCTAAATAGTACATGATACAGGGCTCCAGACTAACTTTTAGGCCTAGGAGCACTGTGCTCCTAACTCAAAAAAGTTAGGAGCACCAGCAAAAATCTAGGAGCACCACTACAAAAAGTTGGAAGAACAAGCAAAAGTCTTGGCTATACCAAGTAATACTCCTATTAATCAATGTTAACAACCGGGAATAAAGTATTTGAATAGATCATAAAAGATAAAAGCCTACATTGATGGTGCAGAATAATTGGAAATTCAATTCATTCAATACATGTACCTTCCTACATACTGATACTAGTACGATGGATTTTTAGAAAAATTTGGCATAGGTTCCCCGGCTGACCCCTATCCGGGGGCCACGGTGCCTCAAGTTCAAAAAGTTGAAAAATACACAATGGTATTTCTTACTTGGAACAAGGCAAGAAATGATTCACATAACCTTGCATGATAAATAAATAGATAACTCTAAAACTTATCTATTGGGTTCATGACCAAAACAAATAAAGTCACATTCCATAATTTGAAACTTCACTGCTGGCATCAAGTTCAACATTTTTACAGGCATTTCTTTTCCTTTTACCCACACCCTCTGTCTACAAATAATCCAAAATACTTTAATATCGTTAAAATTCTTGCTCAATAGTATCAAAAATGATCTGTTTGTGCCGAACCAGTCAAATATCTTCGGTTCCTTCGAAACGCGCAGTTCAGATTTCGCGCGTCAGGACCGCGCGGCGCCGCCATCCAATGACAGGCCGACCGCATGGAGAAAGCTTTGTGATTCGCCGCTGTGCAGTATAGACAGCAGCAGAATGAAAGTAGCAACGTAACAACGGGCAGCCAATGAGCTTTGAAATGATACCGATGGCAAAAGAAAAATTTGAAATTTTTTAATAAAACTCGGCTTGAATTGATTCATCAATTTTTGATCGCAAAAATCATCGCTTGAAACAGGTATAAATATGACCACAGGAAACAGGCCTTTTACTCTGCTGCGGTCTATTTTTCATAAACATCATGGCCGCCATTGAAAACAGCGAGCGTCCGGCGAGCGCTCACTTTCATCGACAAAGTTTTGGCGTTTGAAACATTTTACAAATCAAACAAATACACCACAAAAGAGAGAAACTTATGTCCTTTATTTCTATGGGTAACTTTGCCACTAGGAACGGATAGTTTTTGTACCGCGGGTGTGGGAACATGATAGAAAATTCACCGACGATATTCGCGGTAGCGTTGGAATACCTACTAGTATATTTTCGGCTTACCGCTTAGTTCTGCAGGCATTATCCTGGCGCAGGTCTTAATTTTTGATTGTCGCACCGTGCGACCGTGATTTTAAATCTAGTCGCATTCTCAAAAAACTGGTCGCATACATGTTGTATGCGAGTCGCACTCACGAGCGCTGTGATACAATACAAATTACAATACAATTGTAAGGTCACCTTGGCTAGCACAAAAACACAACTGCTCCAGGCAGACCCTTGCACAAAAATATACTTCATTTGTTTGCAAATTGTATTTAGCCACATAGTACAAAAATACAACACCGGCAGTACTATAGTATAGATGTATGTATGTATAATAATCATTTACACAGATTGCTAAAGATTGTTGATGTCACCTGTACATGTGGAAGCAAGAAACGACAGCCACGAGCTCCACACCAGACCACAGCACTAAATGTCATCTAACAATCTAGCCAATTGCTACAAGAAAAGTACAAAATGTAGTTGGAACACAAAGTACAATACAACACAATTTGATACCGTACAAGTTGAATCAACTTGACTGAGTGTTGAATAGTGGCGGCTCCAAACCCTTGCAGCTCCAAATCATACATTCTCACTATCAGACCCCCACTTGTAAGGCTTTCTGAGGAGCAATTAAAATGCCTGTGTCCCATTTCCAAGAAAACCATTACTAGTACATTAACTGCTCAGCAGGGAAACAGCAAGCCTTGCATTTGTCCAGATGGCAGAAACATTTTCATATGTAAGTTACCCTGGGGATTGTATCTTCCTGGTAACACTGCTCTGGCAAAACTCCAAGGCTTCCAGATGCCCTACATTACCTAAAGACTTAAACAGTAGGAGTCGTGACTTTGATTCTGCTTTATGTCAAGGCTTGATGTTTCTTTTGGTCTTGTTTTGTTAGTAAATACCTGGATTAGAGCAACTTGTGAAATATACATCATACTTTGAATGTATACAATGACATGCCTCCTAACTGCAACCAGAGCTCTTTTTACTTAAGCTTTGTCAAAGGCAAATCCTATGTCATGACCCAGGCAGGGTTCCAACCTTCCAAATGCAAAGCCTGCACTCAACCCACTGCTGTGTAGTCAAGGAACTTCAGGCGAGAGGCCTAACGCTTGAACTTCAAGTTGAAGCGGCCAGTAAAGGCCAGTCATAATGGCCATGTGCACTTGATGTCCTGTAGAAGTGACCACTTTAAGGTCCATCTACCTTCCAAAAAAAAATTAAGATGGGGAAATAATCATTTTCTCATCTTCAAATAGGTGGCATTGAATGGCCAAAGTGGCTAGGCTTAAGTGGATGTGAGATAAAAAGGTTGCGGGTTCAATTCATGGGGAACCTGGCTAGATGATGTGTCCTTGGGAAAGGCACTTTTAGTTTCACGACTTTCCTCACTCCACCCTGGTGTAAAAATGGGTCAAACCTGATCATGACTTTGGATGGGAAGGGCACTCAAAACCCTGGCAAGTTGCTGATCTAGCACGCAGCTACCAAACATTACCTGCTAATCATATTCCCCTCCCAGGAGGGAATATACTGTTTTTGCTTGCCTGTTCTTCTTCTTTCTTCTTCTGCCAAAAACCAAGTAGATGTGGGGTGGTAGCTCTACTAATGGTATTGCAGAAAGTTATACATGTATTTACCTTATGCTACATGGTACGGATGTTATATTTGAGATGTAGGTACCTTTAGGAAAGGTGAATACACCTGACAATAAATTAAGCTAATGAACACCTAATTTGCATGATTCATGCATAAACTTGTATTACCCTCACCGTAAAAGCTGCGGATGTCATCTTTGATATGTAGGTACTTTAGGAAAAGTGAATGCACCTGGACATAAATTATGCTAATAAGGACCTCATTTGCATAATTTATGAATAAACTTGTATTTCCCTTACCGTAAAAGATGCGGATGTCATCTTTGAGATATAGGTGACTTTAGGAAAGGTGAACACACCGGGCCATGAATTATGCTAATGAGGACCTTATTTGCGTAATTTATGCATATCCCTTACCGTTAAGGCTACGGATGTCATATTCAGATCAGGCCTCAACATTAATTTTTTCCCCTACTGTCCCAATATTGTCCCAAAAGTGGATTTCAACTGTCCCGAAGAGATGTCCTGGGTCAAATTTTGAGGCCCCAGGACATCAGGACATAGTTAACTTCGAGCCCTGCAGATGTACAATGTTGGCCTCCGTTGCAGACTCCTTCCGACTGTTTTCATTTTCTAAGTTTCAGTTTTACTATTACATGTAAATTTTTTTCATGTTGTTGGCCAGGAAGGACTCATTTCCATGATTTAGGCATGTACTTGTATTTCCCTTACTGTAAAGGCTACGGATAGGAAAAAGTTTTTGACCTGGGGGAGGGCCTAGGAAATTCTTTTTAACCCGACCCTCTGACGACTGGCCCTCTCCCCCTGTAAATTTTGTACAGTCCCTTACTGGCCTTAGGCCCATTAGGGCATATTTTGTCAATCTAACATAAAGTACTTGCAGTTGAACCATATGGTGTTTCCCTTTAAGTACATATATAGTGACAGGACTTCTACATCTACATCTACATCTTGCTACCCCCAAATAACCCCTTCAGGGGCAAAGCAGGGGGGGAGTTGAGGTCCCGGGATAAGGCGGGCAGACCTCCAGCCTGGCACGGAACGACTCAACGGTGGGAGCCGTCACAACCGTGCCAGGCAGGGTATTCCACTGTGGGATGGTACTATGGGGAAAAAAAGAGTGTTTGTATGTGTCGGTTCTAGCGTGGATGATGTAAAACTTGAGGTCGTGGCTCGCCCGGGTGCGCCCCTGGTCTGGTTTCAGCAAACTTCTAATAACAATCTAAAATGTAAATAATTGTACTATGGTACATTAAACATGAACAGCAATCCCTACCACCATAACAACAGTTTAAATGCCCTCTGATTAACGACCTCATCAATATGGACAGCAATCTGTGCCAGTACAACAACAGCTCATGATATGCATGAGGAGGTCCCCAACAACCTCTGCTTGGAGAGTAAAATACTGTAAATGTAGAAATGTTGCTGTGGTTTTTTGTTCGTGGTGAACTCTTCACTTTTAATGCTAACCTCACGTTTGGATAGCAATATCCCTAACACGAGAGCACTGACACTAAAAAGATGTTACGAATACTGTTAATGCATTTTTTTGGGGGTAAGTTTTCGGTGGTTTCATGTTCACAGTTTTTGCTGTCACCTTCATCCACCATAAAATTATTTTGTCCGCCTACCTCCTTGTCTAATCAAGGGCTACATGTACAGAAAACGTATGTAATGTACATTTTACATTATGCAGTTTTACGATGTGTTCAGTGCACCTGTTCTGTCCGTCTGTAACACCCTTGGAGAGTCGCTAGTAGGTGGTTTCTGACTGGCTCTTCATAAAACGGCCGGTGTTCCCATTACTGTCGCAGTTCTAGCAGTGTTCTCACCAGAATTTTTTCACAGCATAGGGGTCAGGTACAGAAGGCCAACTTTACGCGGTGCAAGTCATGCGTAGAGTGCTGAAGACATGACCAGAGTAGGGAGTCTGGCATGTTCCCTCGGAAAATTTGTAAATTCATAACCCAATGAGACATTATTTCATGCATTTTGAGAGATAAATTTTGTGAAGTAGACTTTTTCCTCTGTCACAGCCTCATTCTAAAGCCAAATATGAACTTTTTATAAGATTTATGAAGGGTCACAAGGTTTGTCCCAGTAAGAAACACCCCTATGCTGGTTGAAACACAGCATAGGGGTCCAGATCACAGCATAGGGGGTCCAAATCACAGCATAGGGGGCCCCTATGCTGAAAAGGCCTGGCGAGAACACTGTCTAGTATGTCACTACAGCGCTATCCTGAACTCAAACCACCGTGAACACTCCGGACTTACATAAGTCCAGACATGAACCTGAACCTCTGGACTTGAATCCTGACCTGAATCTGAAAATGAGTTAAGGTATGCAGCACTGGAAGTGCACAGTAATTACGCTGCTGGATGGGGTGGGGAATAGCCGTGGCGACTACAGAAAGGGCGTTTTTCAGAGTTGCTTAACCGCCCACCATCGCAGGTAAGTGCGTTGGGAGTTCGGGGACCAAGCATCGCGGCCCGCCATCCAAGGAAAACGGCAGGACGGACACCACCTGGACATCTTGTGTGGACTGCCCCACGAGTACGAAAGGGCTAGTATATATAATAACAAGCAAAAACGCCCTTTCTGTAGTCGCCACGGCTATCTTGAAACCCTCACGGTGAAAGACATCTTGAAACCCTCACAAGTTCAACCACATTATAAATCATTAAATGAATTTAATTACGAGGCAATCTAATTTCACAGTTGGGAGAATATGAACATGACCCTGTGGTTTGCAGTTCGCGGATGAAAAAGGGTTTAACATCCAGAAGACAGAACAAGCACAATAATAATTTTTTTCGTAGTGTTTTCTAAGTTCGCAGCAAATAGGTTACTGCAGAAACTGGAAACATAATTTCAACCAATTTATATAGTATATAGCCTACTGGTAATAGATTTATGACAGCAGATGTATCATATCTATCAACAAGCGTACGACACATTATCTTACACAGTCAGCATGTTACTCTGCTTCCTCTACATAAATTGAAAACTGCAGGGAAACTTTGCATTGTGCCCCCCCCCCCACCCCACCCCCCAACACACACACATACGTACAGCTGAACACTTTCTGCGTTAAAAACCACAACGTTTATACCGCTTCTAGAGGCTTTTCTTCTGTCAATCCCGTTGTTTCTATGTTCCTCTAGTTACCGTGATGTTTTGAACAACGACACCCGTGAGGAACCGTCCTCAAAACGCTCTAATCCAACATAAGCGCACAGAGAAGCCATTTTCCCAACGTGTTTACTTCCTCCTTACCATCGTCGTGTCGCGACAGAATCGTCTAAACATACTACCAGGGGACTACATCCCTCAAATGTATGCATGACTTGCACAATAATAGTGTATCTAAGAGCTCACCTGTGCTTTTTCAGCTTGAATGGACTCATGACTTCGGTTTTCCGCTATTTTTTCTTCTCTTTCCTCCAAACTGGTTACTCAAGTCCGGACTTCTGAGAAACGACCCACTCTTTCAGGTCGATTACACTTTTCTTTCTATGTAGAGGGTGTATTTTTTTATCTAAAAGAGTAGATTACAGGTTGCAATCAATCTCACCCTTTTATTTTAATTCTAACACTTTACAAATAACTATGTAGTGATGAGAAGCTTGATATCTGTTGAGCTGCATTTATCAATTTTTTTCAATTTTGTTTGTGAACATCATCAATTCCCCTCTCTTTGCAAAATGAACCAGTCGATGACGTAGCGGTGGGCTACCATATATGGGGAGCAATCGCGGTCGTGACGTCATTCCGTAGTTAGGCTATAGAAGATCTTGTTTTTCGCTCTGCTTGGACCAAGTAGGTTGAAATATAAGCTTGGACGTGTTTCTCACGTCTATTTGCGACGTTTTGGACGTCAGACGGTCTTAATAGACAACACGTCAGGTTATAAAATGGTTAAACACTGGAGAGACGTAGAAAAGGTTGCAAAAAGATACAAAAAGACCGCGTACCGCACAACATAACATAAGGTCATGAAAGCCCGCTATGAAACAAGCCGAAACCACACACCTCTGCTTTCGACACGTGTTATAAGTTAATATTCTTAATATCTAATAATAAAGTCATGTCACATGATCCTCTCAAGAACAAAAAGAGTTATTGGGGGAAACTTGACAGGATGAGAATTTTCCCACTTTTGAGAGGATAATCTACCTTGAACATGTTACGTGTATTTGTAGGTGGATAGGGGTTGGGAAAAGATCAGTCCAAGGCTGCGATAACTTTTCTTTTCAATAGGAGGCATTTCGGTGCACACCAAGTTTAGCGGACTATACAAGTCGACTCCCGAGCCAAATAGGCCTTCCCTAGCTATCTCGCAAAAAATCGTATCTCGGCTATAACGGTACAAGACAACCTGTTATCGCTATGTTTTCAAAGGTGAACATTGTTTGGTCCAATATTCCACCCACTCATTATCCAACTTTACATAGAGCATCAAAGTTAAATAGATTCTTTAAGAAAAAATAATGAATACACCTGTTGTAAAACATGTGCTGGGAAAGCAAAATGGGACACACTTTGGTTGCAATGGTGAGGTTTGATAGAAATTCCAGGCGAAGAAGACACATTGCTAGTCACTTACTTTACTTTTCTTTTCTTTAGAATGGCTGACTGATATTCTATACAGTACATCAACTATAAGCGAAGACCATAAGAGAAAAATAAGTAAGTACATTAGCACAGTAAGTAAATTATTACAAGTAGAAAAGGAACTGATAAACAAAGGCTATCAAGTTCAGAAAGTAGGGCTGTCAACATAGCAAGAGGACGGCGAACATAGTTCACATTAGTAAAAGTAAGTCACTAACTTCTTTATAATAACAAACACAGGTGTGTTACTGTCATGTCTATCATTTTGGTCTAAAGTAAATGAAATGTGACGGACATGCAACTGGTCTCTCAGCTGTCTTACCGCTAATAGACATGACGTCATTGGTTAAACTGCTAATTGTGATGAAGAGGCAACAGCACACGCGGGATTATCCTGGCATGTGCTGAAATGTCCCCTAGTGACAAGGAAGAGTATCACAGCTTGGGACTTGGCGACTGAGGACGAGGCATATGGTGCGTTGTCATTAGCAAGTTAATGCAATGCCAGACTTTATTACGGCTCACGTATTTAGCCAAACGCACTGGGACTAAATATCATATATCGATATATACATACGTCCTCCACGAGCTGAAGTTATCATTCGAAAAAAAAAAAAATATATATTGTTAATTGCTTTTTCATGGAGATACTGTTTAGCGTGCGTTTGGTGTCTGTGTGTATGTATGTGTCACCGGATGCTTAAAGTCAGCATAACTGTAGAACCTGTACATGGATTGTAATGATTTTTGGTATGTGGGTGCCTGGGTGGACGTTAAGAGGAGAAAGGTCAAGGTCGATTTTGGGCCCCCTGGCATGTGTGACTGGAACTGCAATGGCGTATTTGTAAAAATCTTCAATGTAGAAGAACTGAAGAGTGGATCGACAGGTCGTCATGTTATTTGGTACACAGGTAGGTTAGACCAAGACGTACACACTTAAGTGCAAACTATGCAAATGACACCGAATTTGCATAAGTAAGGAGGTAAATCGTTTGCATGTGTGTCGCTGGTTGCTTAAAGTCAGCATAACTGTAGAACGTGTAGATGGATTGTAATGATATTTGGTATGTGGGTATGCGCTGGGAGGAGAATGGTCAAGGTCGATTTTGGGCCCCCTGGTTTGTGTCCCTGGAAATACAATGGCCTATTTGTAAAAATGTTCTAAAGGGGTATAACTGAAGAAAGGAACAACAGATTTTCATGTTATTTGGTACGCAGGTAGGTTGGACAGAGATGTACACACTGAAGTGCAAATCATGCAAAGTTAGTGTGTTTGCGTGTGTGTGCGCGTGTGTGTATGTTTGTGTCACCGTGTGTGTATGTATGAGTCACCGGATGCGTAAAATCAGCATAACTGAAGAACGTGTGAATGGATTGTAATGATATTTGGTATGTGGGTAGGTCTTAGAAGGAGGAAGGTCAAGGTCGATTTTGGGCCCCCTGGTCTGTGTCACTGGAGCTGCAGAGGCGTATTTGTAAAAACTTCCAAGTAGAATAACTGAAGGAAGGAACGACAGATTTTCATGTTATTTGGTACGCAAGTGGGTTGGGCAGAGATGTACAAACTGAAGTGGTAATTATGCAAATTTGGACTGAATTTGCATAAGTAATGAGGAATATCTACTTCTCCATTGTGGGTATGGGCTTTGAGGTCACACCTGTTGAATCCATTGGTCTCTTATCTAGGGCGAGTATTCCCCAATTCCCAACAGCTGGTGGTTCCGATCCGCTGCCCAAAACCAAGTAGATGTAAGGGTGGTAACTCCATTAATGGTGTTGCAGAAAGTTATATGTACCTTTTGCTTAATAGTGCGGATGCTATATTTAAAATGTAGGTACCTTTAGAACAGGTCAATACACCTGACGATAACATAATATGCTAATGAGGACTTAATTTGCATAATTTATGCATAATCGTGTATTTCCCTAACCGTAAAAGGTGCGGCTGTCATATTTGAGATGTAGGTACCATTAGGAAAGGTGAATACACCTGGACATAAATTATGCTAATGATGACCTCATTTGAATAATGTATGCAGAAACTTGTATTTCCCTTACCATTATAGCTGCAGATATCATATTTGAGATGTAGGTACCTTTAGAAAAGGTAAACACACTTGTCCATGAATTATGCTAATGAGGACCTCATTTGCATATTTTATGCGTAAATTTGTGTATCTCCTACCGTAAAGGCTATGGAGGTCATATTTGAGATGTAGGTACCATTAGGAAAGGTAAAAAAAAAACTGGTTTTGTTATGTAATTCAAAGGGCATAAGACACCAAAATACAACATTTTCTTATTTTCTGAAATAGGAGTAGCATCATTGAAGGAATATAAGATTTTAAAACAAATACACATCCTTCTGATGTTCTTTAACATTGAACCATCATAAAACATACTTCCATGGATCCAGCTCTTTATTCTTATCTGATCTTCTCACCAGGTGATTACATTAATCAGTGACTAATGCCCAAGCATGACGTCACAATGAACACGGCCACCGGTGCTTAATTATCATGATAACATTCAATTAAAGGACATAACAATATCTATTTTGTTTGCTTGTAAAAATAATGTTCTTTCCGAGCCGCAGTGCAAAGTTCCAAATCAGCTGCCATGTTCATTGTTACATCATCGGGAGAGTAAAGTCACTGATTAATGTAATTACTTGGTGGGAAGAATCAAAAGCTGGAGGTATGATGTTTTGATGGTTCGATGTTCAATGACATCCGAAGTGTGAATATTTTGTAAAAACTTCTATGTTACTAAACAATAGTATTTTGTTTTATGTAATTTCAGGAAATTGTTAATGTTGATGTCATTGGTGTCTTATGCCCTTTAAATGATTTCAGTACACTGGCCTGCCCATGTTTACTTGAGTTTAGTAGATGCCAGGCATTGGATAAACAGAGAAAAAATATTCGCCATTTGACTCCAAGTATGGTTTGTTCCGAAAGCCGCTCGGGCTCGGTTTAAGAGGTTGCACCAGCGATCATATCTTCCTTGAGTTGGGACATTACGCGTTAAACCTCTGCGCGTTAGAACAAACAGACATACTGGGAAAGGTATACATATGGGTGACCCGGTGTGCTTGTCCACATTCCTTGGGGTATTACGAGCTCATGCCTTCTATCCCGTCACTCTATGGCCTATTTTACATGGCGTCCAGAGATCAACTGCTGTTGACACACCCATAGGATCTCTTTCATGCTTGGCGTCAAGCGATTTACAAAGGCAGTTGCACTATACACCTGCAGGGCAAACTTCACAATGCAACCCATAGGATCTGAAAAAAGCTTATTCTTCTACCGCAAAGCCACTAAATAAATATATCATTCTTCAACACCGTGCTGCAGTCCTGCTTCACTGGCTTTCGCATATGAAATTCTACAAAGTCTTGAACAGTTTTGATCGCACTAGTTGCAGCGGTCGCGGATGAATACTGTGTTCAGCGACCTTGAATTACTCACCTACCAGACGATAGGTGCCCTAAAGCTAGCTATACCATTGCGCGGGTATTCTTAATTCCTTTACTTACTGTAATCAGTATGTTTTAGAGACTGTGTGCATTCTACAAATGATTATACATTTCAGTCTTTGCTGTAAGAAATGGTTCGTGCTTACCATCGGTTGTAATTTGATGTAATTCTATGTATGTTTTAACAGCCCCCCCCCCTTTGACAAATGGTATCTACGCTAAAGGTCATGTTTTCTTTTATTGCTTAAGAGCCCCACTGAGTGGAACGCGTGCATCATGTACACATGGTTGTGGTAGAGGTTAGTGCTATTGTTACCGTCTAAATCTGCATGTCGCTATGACTTCTTTGCCGGGTGAAATTCTACAACTTTTCCTTGTTGACATTGAGTTTGTTCTGCGTCGAGGTTGACCGGCCCTCAACGGAAATACGATCTTCGTCTGCCGTTAAACAATCTCCGTGCTGCATGATCCTGCATCGCTGTGCTATGGCCAGGCGTCCTTTGTATGACGTGTTGTTCCTGTACGTCGCGACGTTCTGTGTCGTCCTACCCATCCTCTGTCACAGACTGCACTACTCCATCTACTACAGTCAATCCCTACACATGGGAAGGACGGGTCCCTTCGCGTACGCAATGAAGGTGAACGAAGAACGTAAGACCCTGGCGCAAACGTCACTCCTCTCGCGACCAACATGGCCGCCTCACAGCTTAGCTGATGCAGACTCCGAAGCGCAGCTTGCCATTGGGTTTGTCACCGTCAACAGGCAAGTCCAAATGCGGGACGGATCTCTCTACAACCCGGGGTATATTCTACAGACTGTCGCTGCGGTTCTTCGGGAAAATCTGTCAAAAGAGACTCGGCTCGTTGTTTGTGACGTAGACCTGGACCCATCCTCTCATGCCGATGCTGCTTTTCTGTCGTCATATGTTCCAGTTCGCTCCAAATATCTGAAACAGACCATTGAGACGCCGTCAACGTTGCAAGACACTTTCAAGAAAGAAAAAGAAGACTACATCTACTGTTTGAAAGAAACGCTTTCTTTTAATCCGAAGTTTATTCTTGTGTTACAAGACGACGCGCTGGCAACTCCCGGGGCATTAGATACTCTTCATCACATCATTCAGACAAAGATTGAAAAGAAGTACCGAGCTAGGTTTCGAGCTGATAGAAAACAACTACACCAAAACATTCTTCAAACTGTTTACTCCGACATATATGCAAAATGACTTTCATAACACAAAACCAAAACGTATCTTTGTACATATTCTTGAACTCGTTGGAATTGGCATCGTAGGAGGAACACTTTGTACTCTGATCTTGTTCATTCGCTATTTTTCAACAAGGTGTCAAAATCCTATGCTAAAGTTTACACCTTCTGTATGGCAAGTGTCGTCTGTTGCGGACTTGCAGCCTGGGCAGTTTCCAGAGTGCATATTATGGAGTGGAGGAGAATTTCTAAGCACTTCTACACATGTTTCAGGCCGACCACTGTTGTATGCCCGCCATGTTGTACCGGAAGGACACAGCAGTGGGGTTCGTGAACTACCTAGAGACCACGAGGAATAACACTTCTCCTATAGACATGGACATGAATGATCTCGTAGAGTCCCATGGTTACAGGAGGTTTGCCGTCGAGCCAAATCTGTTCTCACATATAGGGATGTACTCCTCCATACAGAAGAAGATAAATAGAGGATTTCAGCATGGTTTTGTATAAAGAGCAATTGAAGATAATGGTAAGAATCATGAAAGCCTCGTGTTTAAGTAGATATTTTTTCTAATTTTCTAAATTTATTGTAAACTAATCTTAAAGTGTCAACCTTTAGACATGTGTGGTTACACTAACGCTTTTGACGTGCAATGTGTCGCTGTTATATATATTCTAAGATATCTACCTACCTAGTCCCTTGACCTCCGGGTCGTTGGGGGGAATAAATCAACTCTGTGTTAAACTCCCTTCTTTTTGGTATCTCTTGGGAACTGAGAAAAGACTTACTTTACCTAATGGAACTGAAATCTGAAAATGCACAAATAAATTTTCAACATATGTTTACCTTTAGGGGGAATGACGTGAAATTTGATCATGGTTGTCGGTTGCCTAGTTCAAATTCCCATTGTTGTGGCGTTCTCGTGCTACAAACGCCCGTGGCTAACTTCCGTCTCGTAGACGGTGCACTTTAGGTGTATCAGCACGCCCCATATGTCAACACTGTGATGTTTCGTGGCGCAGAGGGTTAGGATTTTAGGACCTTGTAGCATTAGGCATTTTGACCCTGGTTCGAACCCGAGCTGGTCCATTTCCTTATTGCTTTTGACCTTTTCTGGAAGTGCAGGGGCGTTTTTGTTGGTATGGTGGAATCGGCATAAGTCATGTTGGTATGGACCAAGTTTTCTAAGGTTGTAGGTGCCTTTCCTGAAGATGCACATACTGAGATAGCAATGATATTGGGTTAGACCTAATTTGCATAATGTATTAGGGATATCTTTACGAGTCTTCACCACAACATACAACTGAAAATTTCTGTGTCCTAGCTACTTTCTAAGGAACTGCATGCATTGGAACTTTGGGTTTTGATATCTCGTGTTCTGGACATGCTATGGTCTTGATTTTTTAGTGGTAGACAGATTTTCAGAGGGATAATAAATCGTGGAACTGCAGGGATCAATTTTGTTTGAGAGTTTGAAAGAAAGACAGTAAGATGTTGACGGACCATCAAAATATTGGGTTTGTAGATAGCTAAATAGCTTTAAGAAGTCCTAAACTCCAGAGGGGGAGTTATTTTCGAATAGCTCATAATTTTAGGAAGTAAAAATGAATGCTTATTACAGTATACGATAAATTACCCTCTAGTACCGTGCTCATCAAAAAGCATTCAGTATTCTACTAAATTCGCCAGGTGACCCTCTATTTTTTTATTAATTGAATTAAACAACTTCCGCCTATGGCTGATTACAATGTACCTAACAAGGCGTGACAAAAGTTAGGTTACAAAAAGAATTTCAGGGATGCTAAGAAAAACCTATCTTGGGATATGGGAGATTCTTTATACACAACCAGGTATTGATCTCACTTGCTAACGTTTCGATGTCTGTCAGAAACCTTCTTCAGAGCTTCTGACTTGAGTACTGCTTCTCACCGCTATAAGTAGCCGATGTAGGTGGCGCCTTTGCGTTGAGAACACTGTTCCAAATATGGCTAAGTTTGTATCCCCCCTCGTCTCGGTTCATCACCGGTGTTGTCTTCCTTATCCAGACCGCCTCCTTAATCCAACGGGTGCGTCTGTTATCCTCTCTGTCGATGACCTTGGCCCCATCCAAGTCAATGACGCAGTTGTGTCTGGCAATGTGGTCAGTGACTGCCGATTTCTTGTCTACTTGTTGTACTTTACAACCTCAATACTGTCGGCTTCCTTCTTGTGTTCTTCCAGTCTAGTCCCAAAAGTCCTTCCTGTCCTATGTAGACTTCATTGCAGCTCTTACATGGAATTTTATACACACAATTCGTTTTTGCTAGGTCATCCAGTTTGTCCTTAGGGTGCACTAGCAGGCTCCTGAGTGTCGTTTTTGGCCTTACTGCAGTGGACACATTGTGTTTCCTGAACACTCTCTCCAACGGCTCTGTGACCCCTTTGATGTATGGAATGATCACCATAGCTCTTGCTCTTTCCTCTTGTTTCTTGCTCTTTTCTATCTGTTTTGGTCTACTCCTTTGTTGATCCACTTTCTTCAATGTCCACTGGGGGTAGCCGCAGCGTGTGACTGAGGGCCCTCTTGACATGTTGTGTTTCAAGCTGTTTGTCCTGTTCTTCTGTGATCACCGCATTGCACCTGTCCAGTAAGGTTCGGATCACTCCCAGTTTTTGGTGCAATGGGTGGTGGGATTCAAAGTTGAGGTACTGGTCCGTATGCGTGGCCTTCCTGTACACCAAAAGTTTGACTGTGCCGTCCTCCTTGCGTACCAAAAGAGTGTCAAGAAACGGTAATGTTCCATTCTGTTCCTCTTCGTAACTATGTGAACTAAATGTTACCCGTGGGGTCGGTGTTATTGAGGTGGTCCGTGAGTTCTTGTTGGACTCCCCTCTTCACTATCTCCATCACATCATCTACGTATCTCTTTCATAACTTAGGCTGCATGTGATGGGTGCCGTCGCTATGGCTGAAGAAGGTGTCTGATAGACACCGAAACGTTAGCAGGCGAGATCAATACCTGGTTGTGTAAAAAGAATCTCCCATATCCTATTTTCTACCGACCTGATGAAATTATTTTCGGAAAAACTTATCTTGCTATGTGTTCTTTTAAATCTTATCAACAACTGGCCTTCTTATTGCGCTTATCACCCCTAATTCATGCCAGCAATATTCACGGTGAATGAAGTGTGTATACGTATAGGTAATACATGGGTAGAGTGTGCACGGGTTTAGTGAGTATCATATTGTTTTACATAAACGAACCTGGTGTAATTCACCAACAGCGGAATTCTGTAAAATGTCGACTGATTATGTATTCATCGATACATGATCTAGTGGAAAATAACACCCCCTTCTGGAGTTTAGGGCTCCTTTAAGTGATAATTTACATACTATTAGGTATATGCTAATTATGCAAACCAGAATCTACTAGTAATTTGCATAATCAATGCATGCGCAACAAAAACAACATATGTCAAAGATAAAGGTCCTTAACTTTAATTCTTCAATTCTTGTCAAGACCATGCTTTATAAATGTCCAAGACTTTCCCAACATTACGTGCAATGAGTTTAAAACGTCAATCGGTTTACTATCCTCCGGATTTGCATGATATTCAGCATGCAGGTAGCTCAGATAAAGATGTACCTCATGAGATAATGCATGCGAATCAGGAAAATCTATAATTCTAGTGTTTTCAATGATAGAACCTAAGTGTGTGTAACGTATGAAATTCATAGCAGGTGGAACAATTCACAAATCATGCAAACATGTACCTAATTTTCATAATCAATGAGAAAGTGTCATAATTCATTTAAGAGATAAAAGGCAGGAATTTAATACTTGTGACATGCGTAAGTTAGTTACAGGTGTACATCCACAGATTACGTCATTTGTATAATCAAAATATTTCATGGAGGATTCAGGTGTCTGAACTCTTGTCTTATACTGAATCAAATACCACAGACATTCATTATCTGGCCTTCCTTATGTCTTGCACGAGGGATGAGAAAATACATCTTAGTCATTTCCCTCTTCATCTTATTCCTCTGTCAGGTCCCAAAGGTGCCACATTGTGTGTGTGAACAGCATAACTCGAGAAGCTGAGGATGGATCCTTATGATATTTCATAGGTGTATAGAATACCCCCAATATTGCCTGATAGCTGTACAACCTGTTTGAAGTGATGCTTGCCTCTCTCGATTTAAACAGTCCATTCACACATAGATTCATAAAGTCATCTGTATGAATATTTAAGTTAATATGAAACAAAATTTAACACAAGTTAAGTTATTTTCTCCCCCTCATACGACTGTGCAGCCCAAGTGCGGCAGGCCACTTCAACTGTGGTGTTTTCCTCGGGCCCAGAGAGCCCTGACGGCGTGCAGCAGGATAGGCGGCGTGTTCTCGTAATGTGTTACAGGCTGGACAAGATCCGCCACGGGGACAGGACACTGATGGTCTCATTACGTAAGTCTGAGGGACACCTGAGCAAAGAAACACGAAAGAAAGAACTCTAGGTCTGTGTCACATATGGAAGACTTGTGTCTTGCAAATCAACTAGTTCACCATTCAAAGTGCACATCTGCGGTGTAATGCATTATGGGTAAATGTCAAAGTTTAAAGCCCCTGGCATGAATACAGCATGGAAAGAGACATAAACTTCGACTTTTACTCACAGAGCATCGCACTGTGAGATAGCTTAATATACAGAAAGGTTTGACTCACAGAAGACAAAGTAGAGATGCTCATCCACTAATTTATTCAAATGTGCAGGCCTTTTAATATGTTGTGACTGTCACTTATGACAAGTAACTTATGTTGAAACATTACCAAACATTATGCAAAGTACTTAAAATCATTTCTATTTTTCAATTCATCACAAGGAAGAGAAGCAGTTGCTGTTACAAATACTAGTAGACCCTGCATTGTTGCCATATAAACTATGTCAATTTGTATAGGTACAGTAACTGTAGTATGGGCATGAGAGTGAACTCTGCCAGGTCCAATTTGCCTTGTTAATGTGGAAGTACTAGGAGTAGGATTTTGTGTTGAAAGAGGAGAGATTCACCCTTACTTTTCAATAGTTGGAGGTAATCTCAAGCTCTGTACAATAATGTGCCCTCAAGTGTAACAGCCCTTCCAATGTGTAATAGGAGACAAAGTGACTATGTGCTCTATTACTGTTTCTTTTCAAAAATTATTATACAATGGGAAAATATTGAAAAATATGAACTTTTTAAAGAAAACAGAAGTATATATTATTAGGTTATATCAATAACAGGACGGAATCAAAGCCATTTCCAACTAACTATTGACTGACTGATACTGAAAAAAAGATTAAACAATTAGAAATAAAATCAACACCTGCTTCTCTCTCAAAACACAGAGCAGTTCTCTGTTTATATTTTTCTAACCACTGAACTACATGTATTCATGTCATACCTGGGACGCAAAAACATTTCAAACGGGTGTTCCAGACTGGGCAATAACTTTTGTTATTACACAGGGTTCTACTTTTATCACAAAGCCTTCCATAGAATATTCAATCAGAGAAAGCATTTCTAGTGTGCCGGTTGCGCGGTTGTCGAAAATTTGAATACAGAGTTTGGAGGTTGGAATCACAATAATCTCTCTACTTCTGGCACATATCGCATTGACACTCCTGGCACATATCGCATTGACACTTCTGGCACATATCGCATTGACACTCCTGGCACATATCGCATTGACACTTCTGGCACATATCGCATTGACACTCCTGGCACATATCGCATTGACACTTCTGGCACATATCGCATTGACACTCCTGGCACATATCGCATTGACACTCCTGGCACATATCGCATTGCCACTTCTGGCACATATCGCATTGACACTTCTGGCACATATCGCATTGACACTTCTGGCACATATCGCATTGCCACTTCTGGCACATATCGCATTGACACTCCTGGCACATATCGCATTGACACTCCTGGCACATATCGCATTGACACTTCTGGCACATATCGCATTGCCACTTCTGGCACATATCGCATTGACACTTCTGGCACATATCGCATTGACACTTCTGGCACATATCGCATTGACACTTCTGGCACATATCGCATTGACACTCCTGGCACATATCGCATTGACACTTCTGGCACATATCGCATTGACACTTCTGGCACATATCGCATTGAAATATGTGTTTTCTCGGGTGGGTATGACATAGATAAAATACAACACGGTGTATTCCGCATCACCCTCAGTCTCAGATATCCCGCGGGTCGCATTGCCCTCTGTAGCCTGAGTACCAACCTCCGTAGTGACCGCTGGCTCAAAAGAATTCGCTTGCTAACCACTAGCAAGCGAATTCTTTTGAGCCAGCGGTCACTACGGAGGTTGGTACTCAGGCTATGCCCTCTGGCCTTCGGGCAATACAACCCATGGTCGGGCCGGTACCTTGGGCGATACGGAATACACTGTGTTGTATTATACATGTTTCACTAACTTACAACAGTTTCAAGCATTTCTTTTGGGCCTCTTCAGTACAAATGTAGTAACGGATATAATATAGAGATCACAAACAAAAAAGAACTAGTAGACTCAAAATGACAAGTTGAGCAATATACAAAATATCAGAAATATGCCTCCACTCCAGAGGTGTCATCCAAAACAGATGACAATATACTGTACTACTTTCTAAAAGCTGGTGACTATCACCAGTATGAGTGCAATGTTTACCTTGCAGACTATCAGGTCATCTGATGTCTCTTGTCCAGAAGAACAAAACAATGTTAAGGGTTGCTCTCAACCGTTTCTGCTTATCATAGTGCTACTGAAACTACTGACAAACTCTTTTCTTTCTATGAGAGTTCTGGTGTTGATACTGTTAACTGGTGTTCAAACATGGCTGGTACATACGTGCCACAGGGAACACAAGATCATCCCCAAACCAATCCTCCTCAGGCAGAGGTACATCTAAGTCTCTCCAGACACGTGCAGACCTGTCACATACCGATATCTGCATGTGCCTGCCTGAATCTAAACTGCGGAAACATGTCAATACATGCAGCTGGTTTTGAAGGACGAACAGACAAGGGCCGACACAGTCAGGTTGTCCTGTGTTTGCCCACCTTGGAAGCTCACTCCAGCTTTCTGACTGAGTGTCGTACACCAACATATCAGGTAAGTCCAAACTTGTATAGAAGATCTCTGTTCCCATGGCAACAGCTGTCCAGAACTCATGTATGGCTATTGGCAGAGTTAACCTGCACCACTGGTCATCACTCGGGTCGTAGCGAAGCATTTCTGCACGTGTGAACAAATAGATGTGCGGACCACAGGACAACGCCACATTAGAGCTCAACCCGAATGGCTCACCATGTGCACATGGAGTTGAACAGATGTGCCATTGGTCCGTATACTGGTTGTACCTTTTCATCACGACCACTTCCTCATCTGTCCCCGACACCGCACAACCGAGGTAATAAAGATGCCCAAACACTTCAACAAGATGCTCACTTCGGCAATCACAATCTTCGATATGTACCCTTATTTGTACTGAAGATCTTTGTTCCCACGTATTTCCTAGATGGTTGTACACAAGGAAGGACAACCAGTCTTCTGTCCCGGCAACTTCAGCTAGGACGTAAATATTGTTGTCACCGGTGACTGTCATGGCTACGATTGGAGGCAGGTTTTCGTAACGGCAAAACCTGTATCTTCCCGAGCTGGGGTTTGTGTAGAGCATCTCACTTGAGCTGGAGAGAAACATAATATAACATTGGTCAATTTTGAAAAATTAAAAGGACTTCCTGCAAAATTGCAAATAGTTAAGCAAGGGAAGAAAAACCCCTATCCAGCAATCTTTTTGGCTTGGCATGGCCCAGGGGTTAATGTTTACCTTGTGTGTGTAATAATTCGGCCATATCAAACTAACAGACTTCAAATATGGTACATACTGCTTTCTCTGCTTAGCACACAGCACTAATGAGAAAGAGTATGGGAGTTGAACACACACCACTACCAGTGGACTAGCTCTCTGCTGTAGTGCGGCTCTAGGGATATACATGTAGGTCACAGCAATTACTGTAAACGCAGAAATGTTAGCAGGGATTTAATTTTGCGGTAGGAAGAAAATGGGGTTTTCGCCGTGGTTAAGAGTTTGTGTTTTGAAACCATAGTAGCGCTACAGTCTCACAATGGAACGGCTTTTTGCGGTGGTTTAAGTTTGAGGTAAAGTGGTCACCGCAAAAACCGCAAACATAAAACCACAGTGAACATTTCAGCATTTACAGTACTTATGTACCATCAGCAAATCAAATCTTGAAGCTTCAAGATCTAGATTGAATGATGCTGTTCAAGGATTGTTCAGGTTGAAAAAAAAAAGTACATGCACACCCTTCCTTGAAAAACAGAGCCATTTCCAGTGTGTCCATCCCAATCCTGAGATTTGAGTTGGAGCCCCCCCTCTGTACCACATTCCTGATGATCTCAGAACTCCCAGGATCCTCTCTAACCAGAGGGTGTTGTAAGATGGCTGCCATGTCTTCTGAGGTCAGCAGGTTGAAGCGGATGTGAGGGAGGATGCTGGGTAGGTGGTGGAGTCTGCAGAGTAAAGGGTAGAGGGATAATCATACATTTTGTGTATGTACAAATACTGTAAATGCTGGAATTTTTGCTGTGGTTTTATGGTCGCAGATTTGACCTTTGTTGGCCACAACATCAAATTCAAAACAGATGCCTCACACTTGTGTGTGAATGTGCCCCCACCCCATCCCTCAGTAACAATTAGTTATTGCCTTCCTTCATATGCAGCCACAGCTGGTATTGCCGTTGAGTGATTGACCCAGTTTTCCTCTAGGATATTCCATTAGAGAATTAACCTCCATGCACAGCCTTGGGGCCTTTTCTGCGAACCCATGGAGCTAGCTATATAGAAACTTAATTGTATAGATGAACTCTTATAGATGAGATCACACGGAGATTCCAAAACTGCCTATATTTCTCGTCACAACTTGTGGAAGATTAGCTCCTAAACTGGATCAAGATCCCTTTCATTTTCACCTAGTTGGGAGACACCCACCTGTCCTCCCTGCTGTGCTGCACCCATTTCACCACAGCCTCCCACACTGTTGTCTCCTCTTTAACATCCAGCTCATCACGGCTGATGATCTCAGTCAGCTGATTCACACTCAGGCTGCAGAACTCCTCGCTGGAGGCAACCTGTGGAGGAACATATAGTACTTAGTGACATCTGTGCATGTATACTAGAGTACTGTTACATATATGGCACTTAAAGTATGTGTCTTGATCAAATTTTAGCATACAAAATGCTTTTGTATTTTTTATTACTCAGGGAAGGAGGAAGACCTCCTTCTGGGAGTATTGGAAGTGCTTTTGTTTGCGCGTTCGCAGCTATAACTCACGATCCCGTCGTCGCATTGGTGTGTATAACTTGGCATATCGTTTGCCTGGTTCGGCGTGGTGATGCACAATGTCTTTGTTACACGGTAACTATTTTAAATGTCAATGCAATATCGTAATTGCACCCCTATAATTAATGGCAAGGGCCGCTGCCCTGCCATAGCAACCATGTTATAACCCGTTACGCTTGACTGCAATATTAATACTTCAGGCAGATACGGGGTACAAAGATTCCCTACTTGCTGTGATCGTATTGTCCCTGTTACATTGTAAAATAGACAACGTGCATCACCACACGCAACCTAGCAAATGATATACCAAGTTACATACCAATGTGGCAACGGGAATTGTGAGTTTTAGCTGCGAACATGTGCAGAGTGACCTCCTGTCTGTGTATTAAGTATGCCGTGTCCAGTCGCAGCTCGCATACTAGTTTGTGCGCATGAGACGGACGGTGCACTTTTACGCAATCTCTGTGTCTTCAAACTTACCACACTTGTAGTTTGTAATACGGAGTCTGTGACACTGTAAACAGTTTACGCAGGGGATGAAAGATTGTTGAGATATGTCTCTCAGAAAAGTGCGCGCCGGCCGGAGCCAGTGTCACTTCCAGGTGGTTCACCGGATTGTTAGATCCGGTGACCTTTGACCTTCCAGTCAAATGTCACGATAATACAAATTAGCCATCTTTATTGCAAATAGGTTGATAGCTATAGATCAGGCATGCCTGCAATAAATTGTGGAAAGTGAATTTACCGCATATTTGTAATTTCTGAAACATCTTAGTTGTAAGGCTGAATGGTTCGTTGATACTCTTCAAAAGGGGCCATCTAGATCTAAATTTGTGACTTTTCCCGGAATTTCTAGATCCCATCTGTGCCATGCTGTAAAAACGTACTTTTCAGCAGGTTGAACACTTCTGTATTGAAAGAAAAAGATAAATAAACACTTTTTCTTTACTTGCTCTAAAACACTACTTGGACTGTGCAGAGATGCAATTTGTGTGGGCCAATACTTTTCAATTCTTTAATTACCGCTTATCGAAGTGCACTTTTCACACCTGGCTCCACATGCAACCCACGATTCCTTTGCTGCATAGGTACTAAAGTATCACAAAATGATATAGGACTGATGGTTCTAATCGAGAAATAGTGCTTCATGATAAAGATGACATAAAATGGACCAAACCATTAAAGTCTGGGGCCACCATTACCAATTATCCAGTACATTGTATAATGGCCCATCCCTACACAATTAATCGCCAAATGCAACAAAATAAACCAGGATAGTAATTGTCTGTGATTTCACACCTGACATCAAGATCCATTTCATGCATTTATCTTACAACTGAGCAGGTCACTAGCAAAGGAAATTAACAAACACCTCACCCACAATGTACACACTTTAAATACTTCGAGGAGAATTGTGTCCTACGGACTCTTGTTTAAAACTTGTAACTCATGTGTTCAAATTGACTGGTCATGTGGCCCTGATGAAGGCTCTAGTGGTTTCCATGGTGCTCGGTTCATAGCATCATGGGCCTCTACATTCTCCCTGCATAGTACTAGTAGTAGACCAGCTTGTATTCATCTCTGCTTTTTCAGGCAGGGTTTTACACTATTGCAAGTGTGGCCACAAACAAGCTTTCAGCCGATGCTATATTGAAGATTTGAACATTTCAGCATTTACAGTACTTATGTACCATCAGCAAATCAAATCTTGAAGCTTCAAGATCTAGATTGAATGATGCTGTTCAAGGATTGTTCAGGTTGAAAAAAAAAAGTACATGCACACCCTTCCTTGAAAAACAGAGCCATTTCCAGTGTGTCCATCCCAATCCTGAGATTTGAGTTGGAGCCCCCCCTCTGTACCACATTCCTGATGATCTCAGAACTCCCAGGATCCTCTCTAACCAGAGGGTGTTGTAAGATGGCTGCCATGTCTTCTGAGGTCAGCAGGTTGAAGCGGATGTGAGGGAGGATGCTGGGTAGGTGGTGGAGTCTGCAGAGTAAAGGGTAGAGGGATAATCATACATTTTGTGTATGTACAAATACTGTAAATGCTGGAATTTTTGCTGTGGTTTTATGGTCGCAGATTTGACCTTTGTTGGCCACAACATCAAATTCAAAACAGATGCCTCACACTTGTGTGTGAATGTGCCCCCACCCCATCCCTCAGTAACAATTAGTTATTGCCTTCCTTCATATGCAGCCACAGCTGGTATTGCCGTTGAGTGATTGACCCAGTTTTCCTCTAGGATATTCCATTAGAGAATTAACCTCCATGCACAGCCTTGGGGCCTTTTCTGCGAACCCATGGAGCTAGCTATATAGAAACTTAATTGTATAGATGAACTCTTATAGATGAGATCACACGGAGATTCCAAAACTGCCTATATTTCTCGTCACAACTTGTGGAAGATTAGCTCCTAAACTGGATCAAGATCCCTTTCATTTTCACCTAGTTGGGAGACACCCACCTGTCCTCCCTGCTGTGCTGCACCCATTTCACCACAGCCTCCCACACTGTTGTCTCCTCTTTAACATCCAGCTCATCACGGCTGATGATCTCAGTCAGCTGATTCACACTCAGGCTGCAGAACTCCTCGCTGGAGGCAACCTGTGGAGGAACATATAGTACTTAGTGACATCTGTGCATGTATACTAGAGTACTGTTACATATATGGCACTTAAAGTATGTGTCTTGATCAAATTTTAGCATACAAAATGCTTTTGTATTTTTTATTACTCAGGGAAGGAGGAAGACCTCCTTCTGGGAGTATTGGAAGTGCTTTTGTTTGCGCGTTCGCAGCTATAACTCACGATCCCGTCGTCGCATTGGTGTGTATAACTTGGCATATCGTTTGCCTGGTTCGGCGTGGTGATGCACAATGTCTTTGTTACACGGTAACTATTTTAAATGTCAATGCAATATCGTAATTGCACCCCTATAATTAATGGCAAGGGCCGCTGCCCTGCCATAGCAACCATGTTATAACCCGTTACGCTTGACTGCAATATTAATACTTCAGGCAGATACGGGGTACAAAGATTCCCTACTTGCTGTGATCGTATTGTCCCTGTTACATTGTAAAATAGACAACGTGCATCACCACACGCAACCTAGCAAATGATATACCAAGTTACATACCAATGTGGCAACGGGAATTGTGAGTTTTAGCTGCGAACATGTGCAGAGTGACCTCCTGTCTGTGTATTAAGTATGCCGTGTCCAGTCGCAGCTCGCATACTAGTTTGTGCGCATGAGACGGACGGTGCACTTTTACGCAATCTCTGTGTCTTCAAACTTACCACACTTGTAGTTTGTAATACGGAGTCTGTGACACTGTAAACAGTTTACGCAGGGGATGAAAGATTGTTGAGATATGTCTCTCAGAAAAGTGCGCGCCGGCCGGAGCCAGTGTCACTTCCAGGTGGTTCACCGGATTGTTAGATCCGGTGACCTTTGACCTTCCAGTCAAATGTCACGATAATACAAATTAGCCATCTTTATTGCAAATAGGTTGATAGCTATAGATCAGGCATGCCTGCAATAAATTGTGGAAAGTGAATTTACCGCATATTTGTAATTTCTGAAACATCTTAGTTGTAAGGCTGAATGGTTCGTTGATACTCTTCAAAAGGGGCCATCTAGATCTAAATTTGTGACTTTTCCCGGAATTTCTAGATCCCATCTGTGCCATGCTGTAAAAACGTACTTTTCAGCAGGTTGAACACTTCTGTATTGAAAGAAAAAGATAAATAAACACTTTTTCTTTACTTGCTCTAAAACACTACTTGGACTGTGCAGAGATGCAATTTGTGTGGGCCAATACTTTTCAATTCTTTAATTACCGCTTATCGAAGTGCACTTTTCACACCTGGCTCCACATGCAACCCACGATTCCTTTGCTGCATAGGTACTAAAGTATCACAAAATGATATAGGACTGATGGTTCTAATCGAGAAATAGTGCTTCATGATAAAGATGACATAAAATGGACCAAACCATTAAAGTCTGGGGCCACCATTACCAATTATCCAGTACATTGTATAATGGCCCATCCCTACACAATTAATCGCCAAATGCAACAAAATAAACCAGGATAGTAATTGTCTGTGATTTCACACCTGACATCAAGATCCATTTCATGCATTTATCTTACAACTGAGCAGGTCACTAGCAAAGGAAATTAACAAACACCTCACCCACAATGTACACACTTTAAATACTTCGAGGAGAATTGTGTCCTACGGACTCTTGTTTAAAACTTGTAACTCATGTGTTCAAATTGACTGGTCATGTGGCCCTGATGAAGGCTCTAGTGGTTTCCATGGTGCTCGGTTCATAGCATCATGGGCCTCTACATTCTCCCTGCATAGTACTAGTAGTAGACCAGCTTGTATTCATCTCTGCTTTTTCAGGCAGGGTTTTACACTATTGCAAGTGTGGCCACAAACAAGCTTTCAGCCGATGCTATATTGAAGATTTGAACATTTCAGCATTTACAGTACTTATGTACCATCAGCAAATCAAATCTTGAAGCTTCAAGATCTAGATTGAATGATGCTGTTCAAGGATTGTTCAGGTTGAAAAAAAAAAGTACATGCACACCCTTCCTTGAAAAACAGAGCCATTTCCAGTGTGTCCATCCCAATCCTGAGATTTGAGTTGGAGCCCCCCCTCTGTACCACATTCCTGATGATCTCAGAACTCCCAGGATCCTCTCTAACCAGAGGGTGTTGTAAGATGGCTGCCATGTCTTCTGAGGTCAGCAGGTTGAAGCGGATGTGAGGGAGGATGCTGGGTAGGTGGTGGAGTCTGCAGAGTAAAGGGTAGAGGGATAATCATACATTTTGTGTATGTACAAATACTGTAAATGCTGGAATTTTTGCTGTGGTTTTATGGTCGCAGATTTGACCTTTGTTGGCCACAACATCAAATTCAAAACAGATGCCTCACACTTGTGTGTGAATGTGCCCCCACCCCATCCCTCAGTAACAATTAGTTATTGCCTTCCTTCATATGCAGCCACAGCTGGTATTGCCGTTGAGTGATTGACCCAGTTTTCCTCTAGGATATTCCATTAGAGAATTAACCTCCATGCACAGCCTTGGGGCCTTTTCTGCGAACCCATGGAGCTAGCTATATAGAAACTTAATTGTATAGATGAACTCTTATAGATGAGATCACACGGAGATTCCAAAACTGCCTATATTTCTCGTCACAACTTGTGGAAGATTAGCTCCTAAACTGGATCAAGATCCCTTTCATTTTCACCTAGTTGGGAGACACCCACCTGTCCTCCCTGCTGTGCTGCACCCATTTCACCACAGCCTCCCACACTGTTGTCTCCTCTTTAACATCCAGCTCATCACGGCTGATGATCTCAGTCAGCTGATTCACACTCAGGCTGCAGAACTCCTCGCTGGAGGCAACCTGTGGAGGAACATATAGTACTTAGTGACATCTGTGCATGTATACTAGAGTACTGTTACATATATGGCACTTAAAGTATGTGTCTTGATCAAATTTTAGCATACAAAATGCTTTTGTATTTTTTATTACTCAGGGAAGGAGGAAGACCTCCTTCTGGGAGTATTGGAAGTGCTTTTGTTTGCGCGTTCGCAGCTATAACTCACGATCCCGTCGTCGCATTGGTGTGTATAACTTGGCATATCGTTTGCCTGGTTCGGCGTGGTGATGCACAATGTCTTTGTTACACGGTAACTATTTTAAATGTCAATGCAATATCGTAATTGCACCCCTATAATTAATGGCAAGGGCCGCTGCCCTGCCATAGCAACCATGTTATAACCCGTTACGCTTGACTGCAATATTAATACTTCAGGCAGATACGGGGTACAAAGATTCCCTACTTGCTGTGATCGTATTGTCCCTGTTACATTGTAAAATAGACAACGTGCATCACCACACGCAACCTAGCAAATGATATACCAAGTTACATACCAATGTGGCAACGGGAATTGTGAGTTTTAGCTGCGAACATGTGCAGAGTGACCTCCTGTCTGTGTATTAAGTATGCCGTGTCCAGTCGCAGCTCGCATACTAGTTTGTGCGCATGAGACGGACGGTGCACTTTTACGCAATCTCTGTGTCTTCAAACTTACCACACTTGTAGTTTGTAATACGGAGTCTGTGACACTGTAAACAGTTTACGCAGGGGATGAAAGATTGTTGAGATATGTCTCTCAGAAAAGTGCGCGCCGGCCGGAGCCAGTGTCACTTCCAGGTGGTTCACCGGATTGTTAGATCCGGTGACCTTTGACCTTCCAGTCAAATGTCACGATAATACAAATTAGCCATCTTTATTGCAAATAGGTTGATAGCTATAGATCAGGCATGCCTGCAATAAATTGTGGAAAGTGAATTTACCGCATATTTGTAATTTCTGAAACATCTTAGTTGTAAGGCTGAATGGTTCGTTGATACTCTTCAAAAGGGGCCATCTAGATCTAAATTTGTGACTTTTCCCGGAATTTCTAGATCCCATCTGTGCCATGCTGTAAAAACGTACTTTTCAGCAGGTTGAACACTTCTGTATTGAAAGAAAAAGATAAATAAACACTTTTTCTTTACTTGCTCTAAAACACTACTTGGACTGTGCAGAGATGCAATTTGTGTGGGCCAATACTTTTCAATTCTTTAATTACCGCTTATCGAAGTGCACTTTTCACACCTGGCTCCACATGCAACCCACGATTCCTTTGCTGCATAGGTACTAAAGTATCACAAAATGATATAGGACTGATGGTTCTAATCGAGAAATAGTGCTTCATGATAAAGATGACATAAAATGGACCAAACCATTAAAGTCTGGGGCCACCATTACCAATTATCCAGTACATTGTATAATGGCCCATCCCTACACAATTAATCGCCAAATGCAACAAAATAAACCAGGATAGTAATTGTCTGTGATTTCACACCTGACATCAAGATCCATTTCATGCATTTATCTTACAACTGAGCAGGTCACTAGCAAAGGAAATTAACAAACACCTCACCCACAATGTACACACTTTAAATACTTCGAGGAGAATTGTGTCCTACGGACTCTTGTTTAAAACTTGTAACTCATGTGTTCAAATTGACTGGTCATGTGGCCCTGATGAAGGCTCTAGTGGTTTCCATGGTGCTCGGTTCATAGCATCATGGGCCTCTACATTCTCCCTGCATAGTACTAGTAGTAGACCAGCTTGTATTCATCTCTGCTTTTTCAGGCAGGGTTTTACACTATTGCAAGTGTGGCCACAAACAAGCTTTCAGCCGATGCTATATTGAAGATTTGAAATCTGAAAAAAGCAGAAGGGCTGATTGGCTTGTGCCATACAAGGCAAGCTCATTTACATTCATAATCAACTTATCAAGATGTGTAAAAGCCTTCCTGAAAAAGGAGAGATGAATCAAAGGAGGTACTCTTTTTGATACGTGTGTCGGGTTCTTATATATGCTGAGATGAAGCATGGCTCTCCTCAAACATGGGAGTTCCACTTTACACCCCTCTCGTCAATAGTAAAGAAAACCAACCTCAGCAAAGTGCCTACCGATCCACTGCAGACAACGGTTCCGGACAATGTCCACAGAGAAGATATCAGCAAACTTGTGCAGGTCCACACAGGTGGAGCAATCCACGTTCATGGCCATGTAGCTGCTGCAGGTGTCTCTCACATAGTCCAGTTGGAGGAGGTCAGCTGTCTGGTACAGGCGCTGCACTTTGTCCAGGGACACATGGAGGGTTCCCGAGTAGATGTAACTCAGGATCTCCCCAAACATGGCTGCATCCAAACCCTGCAGGACAACATAACAATGTTTACCACATTTTGAAATATATAACCATGCCAAAATATAATAACGTTATAATTAAACATAGATTTACCATGCACCTGACAGCCTCTCTTTATGTACATTCAATCTGCATGCATAACATATGCCTTAAACTAAAGCTGCCTGCAAAGATAAATTCATATCGAACCATAAATTGCTCAGCAAAGCTGGAAAATTTGACAGCAAGACACAAACAGGATTAAAGGGGAGGGAGGCGAATTATACTAAGTTGAAAAATCACATGAGTTGGAGCATAGTTATTTTATCCTCATGTTTTACTGTCTGTGTGTGGCCTTTGTTAATGAGATGCTAAAAAGTGCAGCCCATATCTTGACGAAACCGCTAACCAAACTGTTTAACTTATGTCTTTCATCTGGACACTTCCCCCAACAATGGCGTGAAAGCCACATCGTCCCTTTACATAAAGGTGGCCCCAAAGATGATCCCAACAATTATAGGGGGATCTCCGTCATAAGCTGTCTTGCTAAATTGTTCACAACAGTATTTAACACACGTCTCACTAACTACCTAGACGAAAATTATCTCATTTTCCCAAACCAAGCCGGCTTCAGAAAGAACTTTGGAACTAACGATAATCTCTTTGTCATGGACACACTAATCTCCAAATACACTAACGCTAACAAACGTCTCTATGCATGTTTCGTAGACTTCAAAAAAGCCTTTGACTGTGTCTGGCGAGAAGGCCTTCGTTACAAGTTACTCAGCTCAGGAATAGGCGGAAAATTTTACTGTGTTATAAATCCATGTATACTAACCCACAGACTTGCGTTAAAACACCAGATGGTCTCACACCGCTATTCCCTACTGACAGAGGCGTACGACAGGGATGTAACCTCAGCCCTGCTCTCTTCAACTTATTTATAAATGACTTAGTAAAAGACCTAGACAGCCCTGACTGTGCCCCTCCCAGCCTACACAATCTACTTGTTTCCTGCCTGCTATACGCAGATGACATAGTATTATTTTCTGAATCTGAAACAGGCTTACAGTGTGCGCTTGACAAGCTCAACGTTTATTGTGAGAAATGGAAACTTCAGGTTAACTTAAAGAAAACTAAAATTATGATTTTTAACAAAACAGGGCGTATATTCAAGAACACAAATTTTATATTCGGTACAGAAAACATTGAAATGGTGACCTCGTATTCCTACCTAGGCCTGACGTTAACCCCCTCAGGTACTTATTCCCTAGCCAAAAAACAACTGTCCTTTAAAGCACGCAAAGCATTATTCAGTCTTAAACCCCTCATACACTCACCTCTTTCCCCCAAGGCACAGCTCAAATTATTCAACACGTGTATTAAACCCATTGCATTATATGGTTGTGAGATCTGGGGCAAAGTTCATTCAAATGACAATTGCCCAGTTGTAATCACTCAGAACCGATTTTGTAAAAATGTTCTAGGTGTACACAGAAAGTCATGTAATTCAGCCTGTAGAGCAGAACTTGGAATTTTCCCCACAGACGTAGAGGTATCCATCCGTGTAGTCAAGTACTGGTTACGTCTCAAACAATTAGACTTTTCCACACATCCAATGCAGATAGACGCATTACTATGTCAACAACATATACCGGTTAACAGCTGTAAAAATTCCTGGCTACAACATGTAAAAGAAATATTAGACAATACTGGTTACTCTTTTCTTTGGAACTCGGTGAATTTACCTTTAGATAAGAAGCGTATATGTGCATTGTTGAGGAAAAGGCTGGAAGATGTATTCATTCAAACATTTCTTTATCAATTGTCTACAGATAATGGTAAATTAAGATTTTACAAAAAACTAAAAACAGAATACTCAATGGAAAAATATTTACTGCTACTAGATAACTTCAAGCTGAGATCGGCAATTAGCAAAATTAGAATTAGCGCCCACCCTGAAATCGAGAAAGGGCGGTACAAAAAGTTACCTGTGGGGGAAAGATTATGTAACTACTGTATGTCAAAAGCGGTGGAAGACGAAATACATTTTATCTCAAACTGCCCCTTCAATGATCGGGAAAGAAAAGAGCTTTTTAAAGAAGCCTCCAAAACTTACCACAATTTCCAAACATTTACTGATGAAAATAAAAATAGAACCTTGTTAACCTCCCAAAACCCACTCATTACAAAAAAAGTGGGACACTTCGTCTTCCACTGCTTCCAAAAAAGAAGTCAAACCCAAAAAGCGTAGATTGTATTCCGTAGTAGTTTGTAGAATAGCCATGTGTTCTACTAGTCAACATTGTTAACTCTCACTATCTGTACAGTATACCCTTGCTATGTATTGTTTTATGTTGCAATTAGCCTTCGGGCAAGAACTTGCAAATAAAATAAAAAATAAGCGCTTTCATAGATTGGAGTACGCATGTGAAGTGTCAAAGGTGAAGGCCCCTGGCTTGTTAACAGTTCTGTCTCGATTTGCATAAACAATGCCCAGACGCATCTAATTTTACGTCTCAGGGGCCTTCGCCTTTGACACTGAGCATGCGTACTCGAATCTTCGAAAGCGCTTAATGTAAATGCATTGGTTCGCGTGGTTTTAATTTCGCGGTAGAGAGAAAATGGAGTTTTCGCGGTGGTTTTTCGCGGTGGTTTTGAGTTCGCGTTTAAAACAATATTATTAGCGCTACAGTCACACAATGGAATGGCTTTTCGTGGTACGCGGTGGTTTTATGTTCGCGGTAATGAGTTCACCGCGGAAACCGCGAACATAAAACCACCAGACCGCGATTATTTCTGCATTTACAGCATTATCCATGTTGCAGTTCCTCTCTCTATCTACTCTAAAATTTGTTCCAACCCTACCCGTAAAACAACGGTCGTTTGCCGACTTTCCGCCATGCCATTTGTAAACATGGCCCTGAAGTAGGGGCTGGCCGCGGACAGAACAAGCCGATGGCAGGGAAATCGCCGGTCCTCGACTTCAAGGACGACATCCTGCAGTACCCCAGCCTTCTGGAAGTCATCCACGGTTCCAAGAAACCCGTGCTGATAGCTCTCGTCTTGGTAGGAACGGGGATGAACTGCGCTGGCGTGGGGCTCTTGGTCTGCGGCAGCCATGTTGACGATGATGCATGACACACTGGGTCAAAGGGTATATAGAGCTACACTGATGACCAACATAATGTAGCATCTCTCGCGATGGAAGGATGCCTACCTCACCTCACCTTTCCCTTGACCTCTTTGAATCCGCTTTGTGGCTCGTTGGGGCACCATGGATATTCACTCGACGTAACTCCACGTAACATTGTGGTAAGAAGTAACCAAGTTGATTGGATCTTGTATTACATTGCCGGCGATCCCGACGAAGACAGTCCATTGCTGCAGATCAGAAAGTTCAACCGGCACACGAACCAGTGGTAGGGGCGTTCACATGCAGCTGCAACTTTGTAACTTGATAGCCTTTACGCAGTGCATCATTGTCCTGCGGTTCACACACCTCTATCTACTCACAGATACAGGAATGCATTGCTACACCCACCCTCCTTAGCATGCCTAAAAAAAGGTTATGGAGGCTTTGTTGCCGCCGAGATTCGACCCTGATCATGTGGTTGTGCTACGCCCGGCGGTGCAAGCAAACGCCACCGATGATCCGAGCTCTAGAGGCCTGCACAGCCTTTGCCATGGGAACAAAGATTTTCTGAATAGATCCACTTCATTCAGACTATGCTGTACGACATAGACTCAGACCGCTGGCAGAAACCAGGACACATTTCCATGATATTGATGGTCTGCCCAGTCTTTTCGTACTGGAGAACCAGTTGTATATTGTTGACCTGCGTCCCAGAACGATGCAAATATCTTGTATACGTGTATGACAGGTCTGCCGATGCCTGTAGAGGCTTAAAGACCCCATGCCTGATAAAATAGACTTCAATTGCGGGATAGTCTTCAGTGTCATGTAACACGTATACCTACCATATCTTATTAAGGGGCGTAAAACACGTCATTGTGCTTTTCTGAGGCACATTGAGTGCAGTGAATGAGATTAGCGACATTCTGTTTAGTTCTCAACTTCTGTTTTCTTTCTCTCTGAATTTAAGCTTCAGTTCTTGGACCGCTGTCTTAGCCAGCCTTCTACAGAAGTAAACACTTCAACAGTCAGAAACAGACTGAGGTAGGGTAGTTTACGTTAGCAGAATTTATTGGGTTATTTTGAGCACCTTGGTATAAACTCTAGTGCAAGATCTATGCTATCATGAACCAACGCCACCTTCTTTCTCATAGATCTTTCTACTCAGTGGATATTCTTCATTCACATCTTATGATAGGCATCATTCCGTCTCGAGAGATGAAGGTATCACTCTTACCGCTACATTATGTGGGTAACCAATATATGTCTATCTACCCTTTGACCCAGTGTGCCATACGTCGTAATCATCGTCATCATCATCGTCAACATGGCTGCCGCAGACCAAGAACCCCACGCCAGCGTAGTCCTTCATCCTCGTTCCTACCAAGACGAGAGCTATCAGCACGGGTTTCTTGGAACCGTGGATGTCTTACAGAAGGCTGGGGTACTGCAGGATGTCGTCCTTGAAGTCGAGGGCCGGCGGTTTCCCTGCCATCGGCTTGTTCTGTCCGCGGCCAGCCCCTACTTCAGGGCCATGTTTACGAGTGACATGGCGGAAAGTCGGCAGAAGACGGTTGTTTTACAGGTAGGGTTGGCGTGACTAGCGGTTGGAATACACATCCTAGATAACATGGAAAACAGGGGAAACCCATTGTTTACCCAAACGAACAAATGTTTTAAATGCTTTAAAGCTTTCTTTTGATGTGCGCCCCTCCCCACATGTGTTTAAGGGTTAAGGGTCAACTGGGGTGTGGGATGTGGGGCTGTGGTCACATACTGTAAATGTGTCACATACTGTGGTTCTGATTTTGCAGTAGGGAAAAAATTGAGGTGGTTACTGTTTTAGGTTTTTTGCGTTTGAGACAATAGATGACATGGGGGTAGGAGGGCAAAACATTTCGCTGTGGTTTCAAGTTCGCGGCGCGAAAGAGCTTACCGCGAAAACCATATAAAACCACCGCAAACATTTCTACATTTCTGCATTTACAGTACTATTGCTTTGAGAAGTTTCACAGTAATCAGAAACATATCAGTTAACACTTTCCTGCTATGTGTTTACTAGTAGGCATTGTTATATTGTGTTCTTCTACAGGGTTTAGATGCAGGTATGTTTGGGGAGATCCTGAGTTACATCTACTCGGGAACCCTCCATGTGTCCCTGGACAAAGTGCAGCCCCTGTACCAGGCAGCCGACCTCCTCCAACTGGACTATGTGAGAGACACCTGCAGCAGCTACATGGCCATGAATGTGGAGCGCTCCACCTGTGTGGAGCTGTACAAGTTTGCTGATCTCTTCTCTCTGGACATTGTCCAGAACCGTTGTCTGCAGTGGATTGCCAGACACTTTACTGAGGTTAGTCTTCATAATGGGTTAGACAGTTGTCCTAAATAGCAATCCCAATTTGTATTCATATTGCCCATTCTATTTGCATATAATATTGTACACTTGTAGCTTCTTGTATGTCAGAACATGATTAAGACACGTTTACAGTACCTTGGTACATGTACATGTACAATGTACTCTGTGCTAGCCTGACAAAATGACGCTTCTAGCAGCCCTGCCACGTTGGTCTCCCACCTCAGCAAGGAGGCCCAATCATCCTCTGACAGGGACAGATCGTGTAACACAGGCTGTGCTCTGCACCTCCACAGGTTGCCTCCAGCGAGGAGTTCTGCAGCCTCAGTGTGAATCAGCTGACTGAGATCATCAGCCGTGATGAGCTGGATGTTAAAGAGGAGACAACAGTGTGGGAGGCTGTGGTGAAATGGGTGCAGCACTGCAGGGAGGACAGGTGGGTTCTGTTGATGCGTATTGTGGTTTTAACATGAAATAAACATACTTATAAGTCATGAAGAAGCTGATGTTGTGCCAGAAAACCAGCCAAATCTGCTCTTACCATGTACCTTACAGACTGCACCACCTACCCATCATCTTCCCTCACATTCGCTTCAACCTGCTGACCCCGTACAACATGGTGGCCATCTTAGATCACGCCCTGGTCAGAAAGGATCCTGGGAGATCTGTCATCAGGAACGTGGTAAAGGAGACTTCCAACGTCAACATGACGAGGAGGGTCGGGATGGACACACTGGAAATGGCTCTGCTTTTCACTGAAAGGTGCGGGCAAAAAGTATTTGTCAGACACAAGCCCCTTTACCTCATCAATCCATATTAGGGACAGTAATACGTGTCAGCTTGTCTGCCTGGCATTCCATGGTGTATTGTCTTGTTGCAATTTTTGATAAAGAATAAAGTAGTAAGTAACTTTTCCTTTTTGTATTGTTGACAATGTCAGCCTTCCCACCCCAAAAGAAACATTGCTTCTTTTTATAGATGAACAATGATACGTCAATCTTTCTCTTGCTCGAAAATTGCTGCAGACTTAAAGAGCATTCCACTCCAGAAGCGGGTATTTGTTTTTAATAGATTGTATTTTTCGGGATACAAATGCACCCGACTTTTGGCTAAATTACCTCAGCTGTCTTTTCAACAATAATACTTTTCTAAATCCATGTACCCCCATACAGACCCGCTTCTATGTGGGTAACCTCGGGCGCAATTTCTAGCTAATGGTACATGTAGACAGGATAAGCTTAACAAAAGCAGTAAAAGGAGTGGAATGCTCCTTTAAGTTATTACTAGTACATTTTCCATTGACGTTGACATGTTTATTTTCCCAATATGCCGATAAGTGTGGGAATGATATTAACAAATTTGATATAACGTGACTGATCATTGAATGCAACTCACCCTTTACAGAACAAGAGAGATGCTGTGGATGAACCCCGGGGAAGGGAAGTACATCAAGTGTCGCTATGACATATCTCCACTTACAGGAACAGTTACAAGTGATAATAACATCTACTTTCTGGCTGAAGATTCCCACAAAAAGTATGGCCTGTTTAAGTACAACCATGTTGGGAACAAATGGGAACGAAAGTCCTCAGTACGTAGAATAGACCCAAGCAAGGACTATCCACCAAATGACTACCTTATGGAAATTAATGGACATCTTTTTTACCTTGTTGTGCCATCCCGGTCTGAGGTGGTACTGAGGAAATACAACCAGCACACAAACAAGTGGCACACATGTTCAACACCTCTGCACAATGGACAGTTGGACCCCAACGTGGCAGTATGCTGTAATCGGCACATTTTTCTCTTCACCGGGACAGAAATACATTGTTACGAACCCCAGAGAGGACCACTGGTGCAAGAAAACCCCGTCAGACTACAGTTCTGAAGTCTACAACGCAGTTGCTATCGGAACAGAGATCTTCTGCACGGATTATGACTTCAACAAGACATTGATGTACGACACAGAGGCAGACAGATGGCATGAGCTTCCAGGGTGGCTGAACACAGATCACGGCATCGAGAACATCACCCTCTTTGCACTCCAAAACAAGCTGCATGCTGTGGTAGATGGATGGACTTACTCGAGTTCAGACGAGCCCAGACAAATTCGGCAGCAGGCGGTGGTGTGCATGTATGACAGGTGTGCAGGTGTCTGGACAGAGCCTTCTGTCCTGCCCGATGGGCATTGGTACATGTTTGATCCTATGTTCCCTGTGGCTCGTATGTACCTACCATACCTGACCGCCAACAGTGCCAACACACATGGTGCAGCAAACCCAGAGGGCGCACAGGGAGAATGATGTCGCGACTAACAACCTTTACGATTTTAATATATGACGACTTTATGATGGTGTTTCTCTTAGTATTGGTGGACTGGAGGGACCAAATTTGATATGCTGTGAAGCTGTATTCAAGGCAGCTCTCTTGTCTAAGATTTGGGGGATGCTCCAAATGTAGTTAAACACTTTGGCAGTTTGTTTTCATTTCGTAAGACTTTCTTCATACTTCAGCCTAAGTTTAGGTAAACCTTCCTTTACTGATCCATTAGAGACATCGGTGAGATTTGGTGAAATGTCGGATGAAGTTGAGGGCAAAGGAGCGGATTTGTGTTTATACTGATGTTCAGTTCTGTAACCTCTATCAACAGTTACATATAATGTTACCCGCCAATGGACTGTGTTTGAGAGATCTCTAGTGCAGCAACCCTCAGGTATGAACCGTTTAGATATGCAGGAGTACATTATACTAGTAGACGTTAAATTGAAATGATGTTAGATGCATCTTTTCAGGGTGGTTGCTATGTGAACTTGCAGAATGATGTTTGTGGACATTACCTACTATGATGAAATTCTATTGATTAAACAAGAGGCTATCCATAGCCTGGCAGAGACAGCCTTTTCTGTGACAGAATGAAAGAGTACATAAACATGGGTGTGCTTCCATTGCACACACCAAGGGCTATGTCCTCACCAGTTTCTCTATTTAACTCTTAACAAAGTACAATGTAGTATCAGTAGCTACTTATTTCGTTAGTTATTATGTTCTTAGGTTTCCAGGGAATAGACAGTAATGACAGTATTATATTGATTGTACTTTCGTCTGGCTGATATTTTGTGTTCTTTTGTTTATATTAGATACTGTGTTTCTAGTTCACGCTCACCTACATTCTTATCATATTTTATAACCATTGCAGTAAATATTCATTCATATATTCACAAATGGAGAAGCTATATTTTTTGTGAGTTATACCTACTAATTGTCTATTGCGCTTTAGGACAGTTATATGAGATAATAAAGTTACTAATGTGAACACATTTGTTCTGGTGCCAGTTCTGTACCATATTTCTTATTCACCCAACTGTACCTCTATTTTCAACAATTAATAAATAATGAAAATGCAAAGTTGTCTCATTACATAGAAGTTCCAAAGGCACTAAGGAAAGATAATTGCTGACTACTGTACAGTGGGAAATGTTTGCGGTGGTTTTCAGTTCACCGTTTTCGCGGTGACCTCTTCCCGGTTATACCGTCGAAAGCCATACTTCGTATTAGTATATGTAGGGCAGTTTAACCAGATCGTATTGACTCTCACAGCTACAGGTTGGGCTTTGAACAAGGCCCCGACTGAAAAGTTGCAGATGACAACATGAAGTCGTGTAATAAGAACACAGGAGAAACGAGAACCGGTACTTAAATGTCAGAATCCCGCGGGGCACACAGATTTAAAAAGATGGGTTCGATAATTCGAAAGTTTCGACCATAAGCAGCATTTCGAGATTTCTTGTGTCAATGATTTCCCTTGATGTCGGTCCCATTACTAGCTGATATGTTTCCCTAGGTGAAATAAATGATAAATAAGCAACAACAACACCAAAGTTTTCTAATTAACCATTATGATATGACATTGACCAATCGAAAGGCTCCATTAACCCCGTATCCAAGGTATCCTATAAACCTCCCGCTTTTTTAGGGTTCCCATTGGTCCAAATATTATAACGTTACCATTACATGAGAGGGTGCTGTTTTTTGAAAATTCAATCTAAAAAGCTTTCCAATATAGATAGACTCGTATAAGCACATTAATTAATGAATGAATTTAGAAACGATTGAAATCAAATACAACAAGAGTTCCACGAACACATTATCTTCGCCAAAAAATCAAGGCTTATTGTGGATAGTGATTAATATTTACATGCTTTAATATCACCCCCTGCAATTTTATCATACACCATGCCGTTTGGAAGTTATGAGGGGGGCGGTCTAGACAGGGTTAAAAATCATTTGGCCGTAGAGGACTAGTATATGTGTCAAGTGTGCTGATATATGTTATAACTGATCATGAAAAAATATGAGTTTGTTGATATTATATGGGCCGCAAAGGTTTGATATTGCAATGTCGTAAGTTGAAAGTGATGATTTATATTTTGTATTTATTGACAATGAAAGACAAGTCATTACACTGGGTCAGCCCAGGCAGCTTTCGCTGGTAACATTTGACCCACAATTACAGCCGAACATACAGTAAGATCATTACACTATCATAATACATACTTAGTTAATGCGATACAATACAATACAATACAATACAATGCATAAATACAGTATAAAATCATTTGACTCAGTAACTACCGTGCAAATATATACATTAACATAATAAAGTCGTTGGGGGAATGGTCTACAATAATATGATCTCTAGCATTGCGGTGGAATAGTAGTAGTAGTAAATGGTTTAATGATAAAAAACACATGAGAAAAAACGGCATTGCAGTATAGAGACTGAATTGCACCGCAGCTTACAATAACGTATACAGTCAAGTCGACACGATCAGAATACTATGTACAACAAACGATAACAGTTCATATGTCCAAATGATTGTTGACTAATACAATTAAAAGCTAGATTTCAGTTGGACATTACTACTAGTAAAAGCAAGGTTAATGTCCAGCCGGAATAACAGATCAGAGTTTTTGTCCGCCCAGGAGTTGCGCCAGCGCAGGTTTGGCACTCGTGGCGTATCGTTTAGTACCCCTGGCTTGAGAGTACTGGAGTGAGTTCCTCAGCAGCCTGCCGTGCTGTTCTCCCCGAGTCGGAGGTAGCCAGGAACAGAAACGCGGCGAGTGACTCACTTTGTTAGCAAAGTTCAGGCAGAGTTCGTGTCTGCGGTCAGCCAGAGTTTGTAGGTTTAATGTTCTCAATGTGTCAGTATACGAGGTATACTGGCGACCCAACACGATCTTACATGCACGTTTCTGAACGCGCTCTAGTCTGTAGATTTGCCTGTTGTTGAGGGCGGCGTTCCAAACTGGGGCTGCATACTCGAGGAGCGGTCGCACATACCCGCAGTAGATGGCGGTGAGGTCGTCTGTTGGAAGGCCATCTCGTCGCAGCCTGCACAGCAGAAAGAGGCGTCTGCTCCCCTTTGACACCATGCTGTCCACATGTGCGTCCCATCCCAGGTCAGACTGGATCTGGAGACCAAGACGTCTTGCTTGTTTAACCACGGTAAGTGCTTGGCCTCCCAATGTAAGGACTGGGGGAGGTGGGGGTCGTTGCATGAAGCAGATCTGCAGAACTTTGCATTTCTTTGGGTTCAGCAGCATGTGGTTTGTGTCTGACCAGTCGTCTAACTCGTCTGCATAGTTGAAGGTGAGTAGGCCGGTCGGAATTCCCCCAGGTTAAGATCATCAACATACTTCCAGTAGTCGCTGTTTGGTGTCCCAGCATCGTTGATCATGGCCAAAAAGATCAGAGGCCCTAGCAAAGTTCCCTTTGAATAGAATGATGAAAAGAATAGATGGAAGGTTGATAGGAGGTAGATTTAAAAATCAGGACAACAGGTGGGATTTGCATCGGGCCTTGATGATGTGATGATGAAATGGTACAGTCAATATATATGAATAGAATAAATCTTTATTCCATATCAACCACATTTTGAAAGACATAGTAAATGTGACTTTTCCGTACCTGGTAGTGGTGCAGTTTTGGAGCAGTGTACTCTCCAAGCAGGCTGGTTTTTGACGTGTTTTTAGGTGTTTTGTCTGAGCTATCTACATACCAAACATCACGATGATCTGCCGACCTCTTCTCAAGTTATTCATGTCCGAAGGTCAAAACAGAAACACCCACTGCAGTTCCAAACAAACCGGCAGGAAGCCCAAACTGACACAACTTACTTCCTGTGGCATGAACTATCTACCACACAAAAATCATAACCATTGCACTTGCAGAAAATATGCCCTCAAATTTTGAAGCTCGGCTGCAGTACCTTATGTACCCGCTAGAAGGCCCATTATCGAACTTGACCTTCCTTTCTGTCAACCCTGCCCATCCACTAAATATCATGCAGAACCATCGACAGCTTCTCGAGTTATGTTGTCCACATACAAATACACATCCACACAAAGCCCGCTGCAGTATCGACGGAAAATGCCAGGGGAACCATTTTTGAACTTGACCTCCGTTCTCACAACCGCAACTTACCTACCAAAAATCATGAAGATCCATCAACGTTTCCGTCACTCACTTGTTTTGCCTACATACAAACACACAAAAATGCAAAGTCCGCTGCACTACTTTTGGAAAACGGCAGGTAAACCATTTTCAAACCTGACCTTCCTTTGCACAATCACTACACACCTACTGGAAATCATGAAGATCCATCAAAGGTTTCTCAAGTTATGCTCTTGACATACATACAAACCCACCCAACAGCTGGAGAAATTGAAAACATATACTTCTCGGCGAAGATAATAAACGGTAAATCAACGGTATATCAACGGTAAGAACGCTATTCATCCATGCAGTCATTTTTGCCTGTCCCCCATATTCTACATATGGTACATCCCTCGGAGAAAACAAAGAATACACGGCTTTGAAGAAACCAAGTGGAGGTGCTGTTCCGGAAACAGCAGCAAAATGTGTAAGATTAAAAGATGTATATTTGGACTTGTCTTCACAGTTTGGTGAATGATTCACTTCGATGGTTTAATATAGGAACCGGTCATGAGTTCTGACACCGTACACACTCTACACTTCAGGGCGGGTCATTAACCCTGTGTTGCAAGCAAGCGCCGAGCCCCTATGACGTCACAGCGGATACGGCGGTGATTTCAAGCCGGCCGGCTAGACGCTGGTCAAAAACGTACATTTTCAAAGGCCTTATTCAAAGCCCCGGTTACACATAGCCGAACATGGCCTCCCGATTCATTTACTGGTTAGGAGATGGTTGGGACATTTTCGGCCAAAGATAGGCGTGGTCTAAAAACTGGTCATGCAGACTGCTCGGGAACTTCCGCCGACTCCGCAAGATCAGGAAACGCTACCTGCGATCTGTAAATCCTGAGCAAATCCGAATGCCTACGCCGAACAGAAAACATTTAAAAGCTCACCGGGCATTTGTAGCATTCCATACATTTTGTAAGTGTCCAGTGTCCAACATTTTTTAGCATAAAGTCGTATGCTTAGAATATGATTTTAGCGATCAAAGTTCACCATTTATTATATGGGGATGGACAAATACCCAAAGTTTTTTTTGTACTGAATTATTGGGTAAGTCATGTTTTCTGTTGTCCTTCATCCCAAGGCGGCATTGTAATTATGCAAATTAGATGTTCAAGTGCATATCTTGTATCTGTAAATGTTCCACTTGCCATAAACTACATATGTTACATGTATGTGAGTCATATTATGGAAAAATCCGCAAATGTAGATTTTACTTATCAATTATGCAATTTAAGTCCCAATTAGCATAATTTGCACTTCATTGTGTACATCTCTGTCTAAGCTAGCTGCATACTTAGTATCATAGAAATCCGTCGTTCCTTTGTTCAGTTATTCTCCTTAGAAGATTTTCACAATAACGTCACTGCAGTTCCAGAGCAACCAGCCAGGGGGCCCAAACCTACACCACTTCTTTATTACATCTGCCACCAAAAAATCAAGACCATAGAACGTCCAGCTCTAAAGATGCAAAAACGGAAGTTCTGCTGCAGTACCAAGGCCACATACCAGGGCGGCCCAAAATTGACCTTGAATTTTGGCTTCATGTCACCTCGCCCACATACCAAATATCATCGTAATCCATCAAGAGGTTCTTGAGTTATGCTGACTACAGTAGTCCGGAAATACAAACACACAGACAGACAGACAGACAGACAGACAGACAGACAGTCACACATACACACACACACACACACACACACACACACACACACACACACACACACACACACACACACACACACAACCAAAACTATATTTAGATAATATAGATAATGATGCAATGGCACAAAAAAATACATTTACTAAATATATGCTTGGTCATGAACACCTTTAACTAACTTACACATGGTGCAATATTGACAGTCCTATCATTTACCACTTTGAAGTTAGATGAATTATGGCACTTTTGCATTAATTATGCAATCTAGGAATTCATTTGCATAAATGGTATCTGTTGATGTTCCACCTGCCATAAACTACATATATTACATGTATTTGAGTTTTATAATGGAAAGCACTGCAAATATAGACTTTCCTCGTTAGTTGCAAATGAAGTCCCGATTAGCGTTTTAAGCACTTCATTATGTCCATCCCTGTCTAGCTACCTGCATACTAAATAGCATGGAAATCCGTCGTTCCTTTGTTCAGGCATTCTCCTTAGAAGATTTTCACAATAATACCCCTGCAGTTCCAGAGCAAGCTGCTAGGGGGCCCAAACCTACACTGCCATCAAAAAATCAAGACCATAGCAGGTCCAAGTCAAAAGATACAAAAGCGGAAGTTCTGCTGCAGTACCAAGAACCATACCAGGGGGTCCAAATCGACCTTGAACTTCGGCTTCCTAACACCTGAACTTCGGCTTCCTAACACCTGCCCACATACCAAATATGATTGTAATCCATTGAGAGGTTCTTGAGTTATGCTGACTAAAGTAGTCCGGAGATACAAACACACAGACACGCGCGCGCGCGCGCACACACACACACACACACACACACACACACACACACACACACACACACACACACACACACACACACACACACACACACACACACACACACACACACACACAAAACTATATCTCCATTTTACATGGAGATGATAGCCACCGGTCATTAATATCCGATATACGGACTCTTATTGCAAGGTCATTAACCTTAATATTCATGCCACTGAAGTGTTTATTTTTCATTTTTCTTTGTCTCTTGGCTTGGCTTCATGAAGAACACTCTGCCCTTGTGACAAAACAAAACATGGCAGAGATGAATCGATTTGAAGCTTTGACAGGAGAAGACGAAAAAGACAAAGAATCCTGTGGTATGGAGTTAAATTTAGATATATACTGGGGGAAAACATGACAAAATGGCCGGGCCTAAAATTCATTATATAGTATTGGGTTTCTTCAGACACAGCAAGAGATCTAGATACCTGCCAAAATGACTTGTTCTACTTTGCCCCGCAGCTAGGTGTCGCTGCAGTATCAGGAACGTGGTCCCAAACGGATGAATCCATAGTTATGGAGGAGGGGGTGAGCTGAAGTGTAAACGGATATCATGGTGATAGTTTTGGGCATCTACTTTGGTCCGTATAGATGCAGTCAAACAACCACCCAAGAACTGAGAAAAAGTGTTCCCCGGGGCAAGGTGGTTTCTCCTGGTGAAAAGTTGGTTGGCCGGAGGATTGTTAGATGCGTACATGAATATAAAATCCAATCACTTCGCTCTATAGAACGGCGGCAATCATTAAGGCCGATTTGAAAGATAGAATGACAGAAAGAGACCACTGCATCGTAGGGCTGGGGCCCGTTAAACGTCTACTAAGTCTGTCCGTTAGATGGTTACAAGAATAGCAATTGCAGAAATCCTAAACAAAACGCTGCTGCTGGGCTGAGTATCGCCCAATTTTGGTTAACTGGGGTAAGAAGCCCCCACCCCCACCTTTAGCTATGTTAAAAACTGTTTCAATCTCCAATCAAAAGAAATGTTCCGTAGCTTAAATTTAATTTAGACGAGAAAACAATGGGGAGAAATTCAGAGAACACCTTAAAATTATATATCATCTAGTTCGCTGCAGGTTATGCCAATGAAACATATTAATGACAGCCGCCGGGAGCTTCGTTATAACAAGTACACAGTGTACTCCAATGGCAATTACCACTGTTTAGAACGATGCTTACAGACAGTTTGTCTCAGACGTTCTGTCGTCATGTGGAAGGAGGCCATCCATACAAAAAGGTTATTTCACCAGCGGCAGCCTGGCACCATCGTGGGCGGACCGGCATCTCCTCGGTAATGGGAGCGTTGCCCCCCGCCTAGGTGGATTAGCGCACTCCGCGGGGATTTTTTACGGGGTAGGATTCAGTTACCAAGCACAATTATATACACAGCACAAAAATCGATCGACCGACGAGTCTGCGAGGTCTAGATGACATTTTCGGCGGTAATTCTCGATCATTGGCAATATTTATATGGGATGACCAACGTTTGCAGGTCACCGGCCCACTGTACGTGCTTATCATATCATAATAGGGTCTATAAGGGTAGATTTCCGGGCGGAAAAAATCGGGAAACCCTCTGTCGATTTTTGAATCGTGCGACCTTCTTGCTGCCGGTGATGAACAAATACGACCGAAGCTCGTCGACTGTGTGACAGGGGCTTAACCAAAAAGATCGATATATGCGGTCGAAAAAAGGTGTTGATTTATGCTTATGTGATGACATGGACCGCTATGCTAACTATACAGGCATGTATATTATCTCCATGAAAAAATGGAGATATATTTTTGGGTGTGTCTGTGTGTCTCTGTGTGTGTGTTTGTGTTTCCGGACTATTATAGTCAGCATAACTCAAGAACCTCTGGATAGTGTTGATGATATGTGGGTAGGTGATGGGAAGACGAAAGTCAAGGCCGATTTTGGGCCCCCTTGTATGCGACCTTGGTACTGCAGCAGTACTGTTTTTTTGTATATTTTGACCTGGACTTGCTATGGTCTTGATTTTTGGGTGGCAAATACCTTGCGGTGGAAGAAAGAAGTGGTGTAGGCATGGGCACCCTAGCGGCTTGCTCGGGAACTGCAGGGGCGTATTTGTCAAAGTCTTCCAAGGAGAATAACTGAACAAAGGAACAACGGATTTCCCTGATATTTTTGTAACTGTATTTTGGCTGCAGTATTTGTCAAACATTGTGCTGTCTTTCTATGTGTGAGGTACCCGCTGTTTAAAATAATGAAGTGTTAATTTATCTATTTGTACGTTGGGTAACATAGATTCGCGGGGTACTTAAATTCGCGATTTTTCGAAAACGGGGTATTTAGGGATATGTGCTAGATGCAACATCAGTAATACCGCTAGAAATGCAAACTTGACAGACTAACGTATTCAGAACACTGTCTGAAAAGCTTCGATAAGCATGCATTAGAAGGCGACGAGGTCAAAAACTCTCCGTCCCTTATTGGAACAGTCTGAGGGCTTCGTGGGAGAATCACACTACATCGTTGTCGGCTCGTTTATAAGACAAATATCACATCCGCTTCCTGCTAAACACAATCATTTACAAGACAACTTATTCTCTTAAAGTTGCTGACCTGCAATTGGACTCTAAGTGTGATCAATTATCATAAATGCCACTTTGTTGCTGCAACTTACGGCACTTTAGGTGAATTTTACCTCCGCCATGTTCATTACCCAGAATTCTGTTGCCAAGATACCAAGATACCAAGAGTTATCTCGGACCCTACCATCTTCCTGGCCCTCGTTGCCTTTATTCATCTGTGTGTGTGTGTTTGTTTGTGTAATTCTATCAATCAACCTTTAGTTCAATATCTAAAACTTCTAATAATCATATTGGTTCACAGACGCGAACTAGTAACATTTTGACCAGCTGATGCCCCTGTTAAACTACGATTCATTTCCCCTTCAAGGCCGCAAAAATGAAGCGATACAAAGCATGTGACAACGACGCAACCAATAATCTATACATGGGTGTACAAAGATATAGCTTATCCAGAATAATACAAGGCATTAGAATTTATCGTTCGTAAGTAGTTTTTACGTTACTAGAGCGAAGTTTCATGTTTTGTTACTAGATTTTCATCGTTGAGTCCGATGTTTGTAGGATAGCGGTGTGCCCCATTAATATTGCACCCCTTTAAATATCTAGTGTTGTCAACCGCTGGTGTTCACCTTTGACACGAAATGTCAGCTGCCAGTGACGTGGGAGGGGGCAGAACATCTTGCGATGGTTGTACTATAAAACGGATGATTACTAGTGTTGCAATAAATCCTGCATCGCGTCAAACGTCCCGATGAATAATGCTCAAGTTGCCATGACGATGGGCCAACTTTGAGTGATTCTACCGACTCAACATACGTGTTGTTCCCGAAGGCCTGATGTGTGCGGTACGGCCGTTTTTTTCGTGTATGTTTTTACTTGGACACGTCTATATCCATAGCACTCTCCTCAAGCCAAGGATGGAACGAATAGCTGCTGTATAAAATGTAATTAGCGGTAAGATATTCAAGACGAATCTTCTCTCCCGAAATAATGTTCACACCTGTCCGACAACACCGTAATTGTGCGTGCGGCGGACGGTAGTTTCAAGTTGAAATATTATGGTGTCAGCACAATTAGAGACAAAATCTACCATAAATATGATTAGTGCAAAGATAGTACATGATACTGACAGAATAATAGAAAAAAAGAATGGTTTATTGTTCTGCTAGATTGATTTCAGTCAACCATTATCGGAAAAATGGCGAATTTATGTTACCCAACGTTATATACATGCATATAAATTCCATCCTCACATCCATGCCTATATGTGAATACATCCTAGTCTTCAATCCAAACCCGTTGGTAGACATTACTAGCGGAACAAGGCTGTTTACCAGGCTACATTCATCCCAACTCTCTTCATGTGCAGTAGGAAGCGTAGAAACACGTTCTGATACAACATTGACATGTATTCTCCTCTTTATTGGTCCATTTTCGTACAGTAATATGCCTCCAGTACTCGGTATGTTTGTAATAAAACACAGCTCTATACATCACATACTGCCTAACGACTTGGGCTGTCAGTCGACATCGCAGCCGATAGATCATGGCTTGCACAAGCCTTTCACTGATTGGTCTTTAGAAGTGTTAAGTCACACATAGGAATAAATAAAGGAGTGAAATATACATGGGCCATACAGACTTCTTGCATTCGAGAAGCAGTACTTTCATCTGAATGACGTTAATTATTTGCTTCGTCTTGTCAATACAGCGCATCGCAGCTGATAGATCATGGCCTGTACAAGCGCTTCACTGATTGGTCGGTGGAAGTGCTAAGTCACGCATTGGAATAGATAGAGGAGTGTTATACGTACAGAGATCCTTGTGCCCGCAATCAACGTAATTGCTTCAAAGAGAACGATCGAGAAAAAAAGTTGTATATCATGCCATTCCAAAGTATAAAATGAAGATACAATCAGAGACGATTAGAAGTTAGAAACATACCCTCATATTTTTGTCTTTATGTGCAGTAAGTCTGAGTAAGGGTGAATAAAAACAAATATACATTTTCGACCCTCTATGAAATTGCACGTTTTACTTTGTTTATTTACGTTATATTTGTTGTTAATAGAATTATTCAAAACATTATGAAATGATTTTATTTTCTTATTTGCCTTGGCCTAACAAATAGGTGACATATTTTGTCCCATAGTAGCGTCCTAAACTGCATCTGCCCATAGCAAAATGGCAAGCATGTGATTTCTACCATAATAATCTTGTACTGTCCAAGCAACGGTTTCCAGTGTCAGCAATTTTCTTACTAACGGAATTAAAAGGCAGAGTCACTCTTTCAAATCTATGTTATGTATTATCAAGGATTGGGGTTGGTCACTTCCAAACTGGGTTGCAGTCTGTTTGAAATGTCCGTATACTCGTAGTCAGCACAACATCTGCTTGGATCGTAATGATATTTGGTATGTGAGTAGGTTTTTAAGTCTATGTGGCTTCTTTCTACTAGTTTGGCAGCAGCCTACAGAGTCTGTCGGAGACTAGGTTGGGGTTAGTCGTGACACGCAGGTCATGTTATATAGAAACAGCTGACACGAGTCGATATAGCAGCAACAGCAGACAGACACGCCGGCAGCTGAACATACACACAAACTATCTCACCAGCCCACAGTCTGGTCAATACTACAGATCTCTGTTATCTAGAAGTACTTTGCCCCAGTTAGGTTAGTCGCTAGTGGAAACTCTAGCTAGGCAACTCCAAGTTGAGTAATTGTTTCTTGGAATAGACTGTTAACAAGTTTGGAGGTAAAAGAAACAACTATAAGTATATCTGTACGGTGCTACCGCACGCATGAGAATCGTTATTATAGTTCAATCTACATTTACAATGTACTGTTGCACTCTGGCAAGTTCCCAAATACATATTGTCATAACCTATATTGTTTTTACACTATTTCATATCTTTTACAACAAGGAAGCTCCATTTCCATTTTGTACAACAAGAATATGTGTAAGATTGACAAATCTGTTAAAGGTCTTTCCATGGGTGCTCGATTATTTTCAATGTTTTCCAATGACCCACGATTTTTGACCGCTGTTTGGTTAACGAATGGGAAAGGGACCTCACCTACAGCTATTTATTCTACTGAGCGTTGAGTGGCAAGACTGTTTTCAGTGCGGTGTTTCATAATGGCATATGATAATTTTCCATGAATTCAACAATCCGAAGACCTTTAAAGTCGATGATATTTTGTTTCTTATTTTTGTTCGGTCACTTTCGTCTGTTATCAATACCGTTTGTGTGTGGTACAATTCTCGCGAGACGATAACTTCAGTTACGTCAGGAACAGCATAACTTGTGCATCTTACAACAGCATTTTACACTTTTCGTGGCATATAATATCGACATTCAAGTCGGTCGTAACTATACATTCAAGTCTCTCACTAATGCTTAGGTCCCAATTGCACCAGTGCCCGTAGGGGGTGTAATCCCGGACGAACCCCGATGCCACACATTTGTCCCGGTGAGTACCTACCAGTGTTCGCCCGATTAGCTCACGACGTCTGACACCGGGTCCCGCGTTCATTTTAAGTCCGATTTAGAATGATTTGGGGTCCAGGCCGGGGCCACGTAGGGGTTACGCCAGAAAGTGAGAAAAACACAGCCCCCCAACAGGCCCTTTTTTCAATTGAAACCTGTGTTCAGCAGCTCCCATTCGTAAACTGTGACCTTTGACCGTGAAAACACCACGTGATTCAATGGGAGGTCAAAGATGATGAACAGATGACACGTGTCCGTTGTACACTAACACCCCTACAACATGAAACACCTGAAGTAGCCGTGCAACAATAAGATTTCCTCCAATCTCCAAGCAGATACGTGGCTCAGGCCTGTTCTCTGTATGTCTTCCCGCTCGCTGTGCACCTCTTTTAAGTGGTGTATTTCGTCTTTTCTACTTTTTTACATACGCTTGGAGATTAGATGCACTGAATATACAAGAGCGTTTTATACCTCCACTGCATGACTTATTTGGTTATGGATGCCAGTAGAGTTTCTTTGGCCGGCTTACTCATCTCCAATTTGGCCAATATCTACTATTTTTCAGCATAAAAATGAGTTAAGTGTAGACTAGCTTTTGTAACCACTTATCAGAAGCGGAAAACTTTAACCGGGCTGGTATATTTGAGCGTCCCTCTACCCGTTTTGTACGAATCCTACGTTATTTAGTGCTTGTGTCTACTAAAGAAAAACAAGAAGAGAAAGTCATCCAGTCATCCACCAGTTTGAAGGTTATCCTACCACTCGAATCAGAAGCGGAAGACTTTGACCCGACTGTTGTTATATTCCGAGACCACCAGTTTCCAGTCGCTGATAAGGGCAACGGCGCATGGCCGGCGCAGTCTGTCAGTGGAGGCCACGATGTACCGCTGGAACTGACCGTCCGAGCTGAACAACTCAACTCGGTTGTTCAGCCAATCAGCGACTAGGATGTTCCCGTGACTGTCTGCGCAGACCCCCTTTGGATGATCGAACTGACCTTCCTCTTCGCCTTGAGTGCCGAATCGTCGCAGAAACTTTCCGCTCGAATCAAACACCTTGATGCAGTGGTTGCCTTCGTCAGAGACGATGATGTCGTTTCGGTGATTGACAGCTACGTAGGACGGGTCGTCGAACTGCGTGTCGTCGTTGCCGTAGCCACCGAAGGCGAAGGCGGGAGTCCCGTTCGGGTTCAGGACCTTCACCTGGTGGCCGTCTGCATCGGTGATGACGAAACGGCCGTTCGAATCCACGGCCAATCCCACGGGGTCAACGACCCCAGAACTGTCATTGTGCCGAAAGAGTCGTCCTTGAGGAGTGCAAAGCTTGATGGATCCGTCGCATCCCAAGATGGCGATATTTCCTTCAGGTGTAATAGCTACGTCCTTGGGGTATATGTCCACGTTAAAGGTGTGTCTGAGATTGCCGGTAAGACTACTGAACACCTGCACGACCATGCTGTCGGAGTCAGCGACCACTATGTCCATCTCCCCTCGGACGGCCACGCCGCAAGGCCGGAGGCCCCCGCTGGGCGCCTCGGTCTGTAGGAGCAATGTCGCTCCCGCAAACGGAGCGTTGGATTTTGCCCAGAGCGGTTCATCCTCCAGCTCTGCCATACCGTTCGGTATCAAACTAGTCGGTCGCCGTTCGCTTGGATTTACTCTCTTCGGGCTGGCAGGATTGTCCATGCCAGATGAGGGCTTGGAGAACTTTTCGATGGTCTTTTCGATCTCCTCCACCAGTTGGGAGTGGCGGTCCACTCTCATGTGACACTCCACGTGACCCATCTTCTCGGCAACCCACGACATGTCGTCATCACGCATGACGTAACGGATCTCCCGAGAGAGCGAGTCGATCTTCAGGTCTTCTCCTGTGGAAAAATAAACATTGGACTGTGAACACAATCTCTCTTTCAACCCAAAGATAGTGGCTGAATTTCCACCTGTCTCTAACTCTGAGTCCTTTGTTATGATGACGGACGCATTTGTTTGGACACGTGACCGTGAGGACACGTGACTCCAGAGATGGGTCGGGGATGCTTGGAAGTTTGTACCGCCCCCTGTCACGTATATCCTGAGAAGCAAAAAGATAATAGGAATCTCTGCTGAATCACGGTAAAATGAGTTTCTGTGTATGTGTTTTTTTTGGTGCTGGTACCATATGTTGTTGATATATACTGTAACGTAGTAATGCTGACTTATGTATATATATGTATATATATCCTGATCAGAAACAACTATAAGTTTGCAGCAGTCGCCTTGACTATAAGTAGATGGCCAGACTTGCATTGCTCCTCTTGATCTTTGACCTAAAATGGCGCAGTGAACATGAAAAATCGTATACGGGATAGTGATTTCCTTGATAGGGCCTAATGGTTGTGAAGTCAACCTCGTAAATATCTAGCTATGGACATTAATGATGCATAGAAACTGTTGCAAAACGAAGTCATATTGAAAAATCAATGACGTGTATAACTTAATAACCAACAAAGATCGATTTTCATCCTGACCCACTCATGTCCTCCTCTAGTCCCCCTTCACCTTTGCAAAGGAAATGAACAATAATCAGCATTACGGAAAGTAGACTGGAAAAATGGTTAGAGCTTTTGTTAATGTCATGTAAATGACTTACACATTAACATAATATTTGCATGGTGATGTTCACCTACAACTGACTTGCACATGTCACAAGTATAAAATTCCCATTATTTATCACTAAGCGGTTTTGCCATTTTTGCATAAATCATGCTAATTAGTCCCTCATTTGCATGTCTTGTAACTGTGTATGTTCCACCCGCCATGAATTACATGTGTTACATTTATTGAAGTCCATTTATGAAAAACGATGGAATTCTAGAATTTCCTAATTGATAATGCAAGTTAAGTCTTAATTTGCATAATATACGCCTATTTATGTACACCTTTGCCTAAGCTACCTGCGCATACCTAAATTGATAGAAATCCGTCCTTCCTTTCTTCAGTTATCCTCTTTGGAATATTTTTACAAAAACGCCCTTGCAATTCCATAATAAACCGCTAGGGGCCCAAACATACCCCACTTTGTGTCCTGACGTCAAAAGCTGTCTGCCACCGAAATGTCAAGACCACAGGATGCCTGGGTCAAGAGATACATTGAAAAACTGCTATAATACAGTTATCTCAGTAATTAAGCAAATATTCTCTTATTTTGCATGATCTTCATCATTTCGTACATATTTGCCTAAGTTACCTACATACCAAAAATCATGAAAATACGTTATTCTCTTCTTGAGCTATTCTCTTCGGAAACTGTTAAAACGCCCTTGCAATTCCTGAACAATTACCAAACGTATGTGACTTCTTCCAGAGCACGAGAGCTATCTACCGCTCAAACATCGTGACCATAGCATGTCTAGAAAGCGAGATATCAACAGCGGAAGTTCCGCTGCAGTACCTAGGGGACACATTTCATGGAGCTCGAGGTAATAAATGGTTAACACGGGCCACTTACAGGCACACTACAGGCACAAAGATAATAATTTACAATCTGTCTTGAGATTTCCTTGAATTTGGGAGAAAACGTTGCTAAAATACATATTTCTTATTTGAAAATGCTAATGACGATTCCATACCCGCTTACAGTTAGGACTTATGAATAGCATTGACTAGCTTAGTTAATTTCAAAATAATAAACTATGTTGGAGTTAATTTGTAGTAAGATTTACATATCAATTATTTCATTTTTGTTCTTCAGGAGCCTGTAACAAACTTCTTAGCAACATAAATCACACTACTCAGCTAAGGCACCGCCGTTACATATATTGATATTATCAAGAGTTCTATATTTGTATAGAAGCTTGGATTAAAAATAATTCATTTTCAAACGTGAGCTGATTGAAATCAAACGATACAACACATATCACCGGACCAAGCAGAAATGAAGACACATGAGGAATAGAGAATAAAGCAACAATATCCATTCATGTTACACCCATTGGTAACTCAAACACAAGCAAGCGAGTCAGTCTCACATCGATTCCCATCCTCTCGTTAGTGTCAGCTTCAATGACAAGTTCCGGCAGTCTGCTTCTGGTTTAAACAAAGTAACAGATGTCTCTGTCAGACGTCTGGTCCAGGACAATCCGTCATCTGTTCTTTTGTGAGTCTCAGCCAATTACAGTCCGTGAAGGACTAGTCATTTGTCAACTTAATAACAATACTTTTCAGGTTGCCGATGGAATTGCAGCTGTGTAAAGTACCGGTTGAAAGAGTATGTCTGTCCCTACTGTTACAGTTTCTGTCGTGGCGTATAGTAGGAATGTTATAGATAAGAGATTTCTCTTAGATTTTATTGTCCCAATTCCTTTTTCTGTCATGCACTGCTCATAGTTAAGATATTAGGCTGAAAACATTTCTCCTTATTGTTGGTATTTCTTCAGCTGTCGTAGCGTATGATTAGGAGTTAAAGAATGGCTCTATATCATTTCAATTTCTAATCATGATTAGGAATGTTAGTTTAAAAAAGATATTTAATTTATAGTTGAAGTCCTATATATTTCTGCCATGACTGAAATCTTAAATTTATCTGTCTTGTTGCAATTCTATTTCTGTAATGGCTTGTAAGTAGTAATGTTAGACTTTAGAAATTGCTCTGTTGTTGGAATTCTATATCAGACATAACTTATAATGATAGGAAATTATTAGACTTTTGATTACCCTACATTGTTGCAATATTTTCTGTCAATAATATACTAAAATTTTGGCCTGAGAAAATTCCTCTTTAATTTTTGGAATTCTATTTTTGTAATAGCTTATGATTAGAAATATTAAACTTTAAAACGTCTCTCTTTAGTTGCAGTTTTTATTCGTGGTGCATAATTACGAATGTTAAACTCAAGATTTTTCTTTTTATTGTTGAATTCCTATTACTGTCGTGACTTATGATCATGAATGTTTGCGTTGAGAAATTTTTATCTTCATTCTTACAATTCTATTTCTGTTATGGCTCATGGTCAAGAATGTTTGATTAAGTGGATTTTCTTTCTTTCTTGCAATTCGATTTCTCTCCTGGGTCATGATAAGGAATGTTTGACTTTTTATCTATTATAATTAATCTTATAAGCGAAATATCTAATTTAAGGTGTCGATCAGTAATATAGGTAATAGCTGCGCAACTCGTATTACTTACTAAATAACTTCTATCACAACATTTCTCCATCTTGATATTTCAACACTTTTTTTCATTCTAAATTTGCATTATATTGTTTTTAGAGTAAAACGTACTGTATATGACATAAAGGAACTAGCAGTGATGTGATTTACTTGATTATGGTAAATTTGGGTGGTTCTACATAAACGGTAAGGACTAGTCTGGGACCAAAATGTTATAGGGAAAAATCACTTTTAATGATGAATGCCGTATAACATCGGCTTTCGAAAAAACGTAATATGATGATGGCTTGTGCCCCTCTGTATGTCCAGTAGCTTTTTGCTGATTTTCGAAACGATTTTCGACACTAGATTAAGTGAAGCGCACGCCAGATGTTCCCAGACTATTCCTGTCACGTTCTTATCCGTGTATCAGAAAATGGAGTCGGGCGTTTCCTGCTCTTTTCAAACCAACTGGTACAGATGTTACAAATGATCTTAGTGTACTGAAGCTGAATGAGTTATTCGAGTGGGTGTGAAGTATGAGATTTTGTCGGTAACGTAACCCTCACAACTCTGCCGGGTACCCCTCAGACCACCATATCGAGCAACATGGTGAATGTAAAGAGATCTGCTAATAAATCCAGCAGCAGTAACTCCTGATGTAGGCACACTTCAGATATTCTTGAATCTCGATAGCACAATTGTTTCATTGCACCTGGTGGAATTGTCTGAATTGACTTTAACGTCGACAACTCCGCTGATACGTAAGAATAGATAAATCTTAGTGGTTCTCTTCATAGTTGATAAATTTATTGAAAAGTCTCACATGCGAACTGTGAAATTTTGTAATTCTATGTCGTCTACTTGTATTCATTGCTTCCTAGTCCTAAATCATAATCTCAAATCAAGATGACTCAGTCGTGTTTGTTTTGTTGGTCCTTTTGCGGCCCTTTTAGTTCTTAATTTTTACATCTCTATTTAATGGTGAGTGCTTTTTTGTGTGTGTCAGATAGCAGAAAAAGCGACAAAATAACCCTTGATCGATTTAACTGCTTGGAGATTACTACATATAGAGATATATACAGTATTTGAGGCGTGGTTTTAGAAAAAAAAAACCTTCGCGATTACTGACAGATTCCTTTGAGCTGCCACCATGCGTGAAACGCAGTCCATTACCATATAGCTTAGACGAGATCTTTGACTCTGATACGGGCTTTATTGATGACCGTAAGCGTTATGTCCTTTCAGAACTGTAGATTCACCATCTATCTCATGCTGACGTCACGTGCCTGTAAGGTCACATGATCTAGGTGATAGGTCACTTGAGTTCGGACGAAGACTGCAGTAGGACTTTGAAAATTCTATGCATTAATTTTTTTTGAACAAATTTGTAATCTCTATACTATGTTACCGTCCAGCACAGACAGATTTCAAGCTGACTGTGTTTCTAATGGATAGACGCTAATCGTAAGAACACCGAAAGGTATCCGGCAGTCCACAGGAACAAACTTGTGACTTCGGGGCCTGGCCCGGGTTACATTCCCTACGGGAACCGGCGCAAATGTGACCGTAGCATAACATGGAGTTCTGGAACAAACTCTGGTTTATACATACTAGGGTATATTTCTAAAAATACGATATTGAATTTTGATAATTGTTTATTATTTGGATATGGTATACTTGATCGGTATTCTGATCTGCATGATATCTGTACTTTACAATATCCGTCAGGCACTTACCTAAGGGCACGTCGGACAGCTTTTGCAGTCTCCCTGTCATCTGATTGGTCACGGAGAGAATCTCGGCGTCGTTCCCAAACTGCAGGACCTTCTCCGTGAAGTCACAGCTACTGCGCAGGCTCACCAACTCGGTCTCAACTCTGTCCTTCTCCTCTTCCAGTTCTCTGGAAAAAAGGAGTTCTTTTAAAGATTTTGAATCCACTATGGATCGCCACATTCTGGTTATTATTTCATGAAAATTACCGCGTGTCTGTGGAGTAAGAGGTTGGTGACCTCGCTGCTTCACCATGTTGACTGATTTCCGCGGATATATAGAAGGTGAGGACTCAAGCCTCGTTCGGGAACGTCAGGATGTCCCTTCGGAAGGGGACGTAAAGCCGGCAACCCCCTGTAGGCGTATGTCTCAGGCGTCAAACCCCTGTACGCAAAGTAGCCCAAAACACTTGTCTAAATGAGTAGGGTTGACCTGGTGTGCTTAGCAGAAAACGCAAGCCGTGGCGATATTTTCTAGTAATTTTTTCTGAAATTTGTCTAGATTACAGGTCATGTACCCCGGGATCCAATATGGATTAACTGTTTTGTAAATTCTTTGCCTTGATGCCATTTCCCCCCGCTCTAACCCAGCCAGTGATTTTCGTTTAATCATGAAGTTACATGCAAAATTACGTCCAGACCCTAATAAATCCGGTTAATGCATTTTACAAAATTGGGAATGATAATCATTAATCATCATTCATCCATGTATGATTCGCCTTCAAAAATAATAATATATCATCTTTCACAGTACCATGTCTGTTTGTGAAGGTGCCATGACTATGAGTCAGTCCTAACTGCACATGTAATTGAGTGTTATGACAAACATAATGTACCGAACGCCAAATATTGGTTTTAGGCAGCCACGTATGAACTAACGGTACATATTAACTTGACAAGGTCGAAGTATAACCGTGTTAAAGGCCGTCCAGATAAAACAGAGAGTAGCCATTTATGCGGTGTCGGGTTGGAAGGACAACGTGACGTCATATATCACGTGATCAGTACATGTTATGGCGGATTTTACGAGCTTGCCCACATAGAAATGATTGGATTCGACAGTAGGGGAGGTCCGGGTATGATGGTTGTGGGATGTTAGTTATTAGCAAATCTGGAACCAAAACACGACGAAACTAATGCTATACAAAACTGTTATGCTAATTAAGCCAGAATGTGCCAACTGTAGTCATTCAAGGTACATGTAAAGTGTTAAGTTAGAAGTAGTCTTTTTAATGCCTTAGAGGCAGTGTGTTATTATCCACGGTATTGGAAGGTGGAGCCCATCCCTCTCCTTTCACCGCTTTTTAACTTCCAGCCAGGTAGTCATTTTTATCTCCATGAAAAATGGAGAAATAGTTTTGGGTGTGTCTGTGTGTGCGTGATAATCTTCTAAGGTGAATAACTCAACAAAGGAACGATGGATTTCAATGATATTTAGTATACAGATAGCTTAGACAGAGATGTACACAATGAAGTGCAAATTATGTTAATTAGGACTCAATTTGCATAGCTAATGAGGAAAATCTATATTTGCAGTGTTTTCCATTATCAGACTCAAATACATGTAACGTATGTAGTTTATGGAAAGTGGATCATCAACAGATACCAATGATGCAAATAAATTCCTACTTTGCATAATTAATGCAAAATACCATATCTCATCTAATTGGAAAATTATAGGACTGTCAATATGATACTGAGTATGCAGGTAGCTTAGACAGAGATATACATAATGAAGTGCAAATTATGCTAATGGGGACTTTATTTGCATATCTAATGAGGAAAATCCATATTTGCAGTGTTTTCCATTATCAGACTCAAATACATGTAACATATGTAGTTTATGGAAAGTGGAGCATCAACAGATACCAATTATACAAATGAATTCCTAATTTGCATTATTAATGCAAAAACACCATTATTCATCTAGTTGGAAAATTATAGGCCTGTCAATATTGCAACATGTGTAAGTTAGATAAAGGTGTTTATGACCCAGCATATATTATGCAAATGTGTAAGTCATTTGCATGAATAGAATTGTTCATGGAGATATGAGGTCGTGGAACTCTTGTTACACCTGTGTGAAATGTGGAAATTATGTGTTATGTGAAATAATTTCCCAAGGAAGCAGCGTCTAGACAGGAATGCCATTTATCGAACCCGTGACCTCTGAAAGCTTCTCAGCTATTCGACGCCGCGTAGTCATTACTATGACCCGAATGCTGTTTTTTTCATCAGTAATTTCTGCGTTATCTGTGAAAACGTAAGATATGAAATGAAAAGCAGAGCCGAGAAACACGTTACAGTATTTCCTGCCATCCCGTATACTTAAATGGTAATTTAACCATCTTCAAAATTAATATAGTCATTATTTCTGGTCTCTTCCCCTGTTATAGAAATGAATGGTTTAAACCGCCATTATCCCTACCCTTTCGTGTTGTTAATGGAAAAGTGAATGTATAACATTGTCATTATCTGTGCCCCTGCCGGGTCTGATGTCTATCTACAGGACATATGTGACCTCACTTCCGCCCCCATTTCCGGACAGCACACATTGATAGGCCCTACAATCTTATTGTTGTGGTTCACGGTCAGAAAGACCTTAAACTAATGCCAGTGTGCGAAGAAAAAAACACACGGGATCTTCCTTGCTTGTGCTAATTTTACTACTGTTCTAATTGGCTGAATAGCAATGTTCTTTTATTCACAACTAAGTATTTATACAAGCCATGGTACAAATACTTTGGTTGTGAATGATTGACGTTTAACAACAAAATTTCTATTTACGACATATTCTGCCATATGGTAGTACATGTATTGTGGCTTGCCACCAGGTGCCAAATTAAGAAAAACATATTAACCTATGCAAAGGTGAGGAGACTTTACAGCTTTATCGATCGATAGTCAAACATAGAAAGTACCAATATGTTAATTTTATTACATTACACGGCACATTTTATGAGAATAACAGTGGTCTTCTTCCTATGATGTAATGTAGGATTATTGTATGAGAATGATTGTGGTCTCCTACCTGTGTTCAGCGAGGTAGATGGAGTCCAGCATGGTGAGGAGGTAGTCCTGCTGCTGCTGGATTGCAGCTACCACCTTCTCTGCTGTAGAGATCACCTAGGAAATAAACGATTGAATGGTTCAGTGCCGGGTAAATACCTCGCCGCCATTGACTGAATTACCTACAGCTTACAACTCTTTACCAGGAATCAGACTTTCAACGACATTGACTCGTATGATGAATGATTTAATGAACACTTGAGATAAGAAATACAATATGTTATATGATATACTAGAACTGCCGTGTGAAGCATAGAATGCAGGGGCACATGATGAACACAACTAAAATGGAATGCAATGGCGAGTGAAGAATGGATATTATGATTGATAATTATTTTCCCTGATGATATCGGTACCGTACCTCGCTCTCCACACGTTCTCTCTCCTCCCTCTTACTGTCCTCTGCTCCCGACAGTTGTCTGATGGCGTTCTCGAAGACGGGAACCTTTTCCCGCGCGGCTAGCAGCAACTCGCTGAGATGTTCGCGTTTCTCCGTCACGACGTCGGCCATGAAGACGTGTTTGTGTGTCTTGTGATCCTTCTTGACGCACTGTGCACACACGGGGATCTCACAGGGCTCGCAGTAGAACCGTACAGGGCAGTCCCCGTGGGAATGACAGCGGGTGTCTCCGTCATCCGCGGCCCCGGCCTTCTCCATATTCCCCGTCCGCAACTTCTCCCTCAGGCTGGAGATGAGGAAATTTCCCTTCAGCCCGGCCACGCCATTTTCGGGGAGGGCGCTCTCCTCTCTGCAGAGTGGACAGGTGATGTTTTGAGCCTTACCGGGAACGTACTTCACCAAACACCCCTCACAGAACGTGTGCAGGCACGGGAGAACCTTCGGCTTCTTGTAGTCCTCGAAGCAGATCTTACAGACGAGGAATTCCTCCGTAATTTCGTCCAGAATTTTCGCCGACATGTTGTCAGGCCGGTTTTTCTTTTCCCGTGCTCACTTCCCGCCGCCCCGCCGTGCGATATTACCAGCCGGCCGCCCCGATATTTAAATCCAGTCACGCACACACTCGGCTCATGATCGTCTGCGTTGTCATAGCAACGTGAGGTTAATAATTGATGAAATGGGTCCGCGGGGGCCGTGTATATTCTCCTTTTTCCCACCGGCAAGGACAATGAGTAACGAACGGCAAACCGGGCCTATTCACCTTTGGAACCAGAAAACGTGTCTCGCCCAAAACGCGGGTCGATTTTCTTCGGCCTGAAGAGCCGACCGACCTATCGGCAACCTTCGGTCAGGGACACGTCATTATGATAATGCCTATCCTATGACGACATCCATGCTGCAATTTTGGATAATGGCATTGCGAGCTGCCTCACCCGGCGTGTTTAATATTGCCCTTTTGCCCGGCCGATTTCGCGTGCAGCATTTATGGGTTAGTTGCAACTTTGTTCCGATGATAGTATCCATAGAAATATGATTTCAAACAGAAAACAGTAACTAATTATAAAAGAAAATGCCAAAGAAAATGTCGACCGTTGAGGCAAATCAAATTTGTGCGCTAGTATAGCTCGACACTGAGACTGCACCACAATAACTACTGTACATTACGCCTCGGATTGCGATGCCTCATTACGAAACACAAGGCTAACATTAATATTATTACACATCGGCTGCTTTCTAATCAAGCATCCGGCCGCCTGACTAGGCTGTCAATCACCGAGGAGTGTTGGTAATAGGATAGAAATTAGGCAACTGCAATTTCGTTTGTTGCTTCATGAAACCCGGAAACAGGCTGGGATAGGCCTGTCGAAAACGGAAATACTGTAGTGGTCCCGAAACTGGCTTGTTCCCGACGGTATTGTTTACAAGCCCAACAATGAATGAAAACTCGTGACGGTGCGGTCACCTTCGTTGCACGATAGTAGTACGATTGTTTTGGTGTAGTTGTGCATTAGCCTGTGTTGCACAATCTTACACAGTCGGGGCGGATTGTGCCTCCTTTTTAAGGGCCTGACGAGTGGAAGGGCTGCTAGAAGCTTGATCTAGTCAGGTTAGTCGTGCATCATCAAAAAGCTTCAATCCTTGTCTTAATCGTTGTCAGCACTCGCTTCTGCGACAACCTGCTTCAAAATTCTACGACGTCAAGATCGTACGACGGCCTACTACGAATGTGACCGTGCCGTGAAATGATTTTTAATGTAATATAATATGATAATATTATCATAACATGCAAAATTTCATAGCGGAGTGAGGCACAAAGTTTTCACAGTTATACCATCAAAAACTTTTTTCATTTTGTGATATCGAAACTGAAGCAACGGCCCCAAACGTTGACATCATGGCGATATTTGTACAGAGGTCAGGCCCAACATGTATCTAATTTTATGCTCTCCGAAAGTGTTGCAACAAGGAGCTTAACGTACAAATAAGTGAGGACACATCTACTCGGCTCAGTCAGGAAGCTAGAACATCCAGAACGGATACGCTGTGTAAAACCCTTCCTGAAGTGTCGACTGTGGATTGGAGATAAAACAAATCGAATTTTGTCGGCGCCTTCTTGACCCGTCTCATGTACCATGCGATCTAGAAAGCAGCCAAACGGTCTACACCGCCAGGCTTGTGTGCGCTGCAGGCGTCAGACTACCGTGAATCCTTCCCATTTTAGCTGCAAAAATGATTCACTGCAGAAATCCTAATTGAAGCTTGCCTTGTTTGTCACTTCGTAGACTCTAAAAGATTCAAGATACATTTTGTGGTAGGTTATCTGGCACGAAAGAATCCATTTTTATTAAATGAGCGTTTAGATTGCGTAATATATTTTCTTTGTTACTGTAATAACCATGACTCAGCTCCAGACGTTGATGTAAAAGTTAAGCTCCTATATGTATTCAGAGCCACGCTACAGTTGAGTGTAAGAACTATCTGATCCCTGATAGATTAAACCATTACTGTTTGGCTGCCTTTCACTGGGAAAGTGTGCACATGTTTTATCATGGACGGTGTCAGGGAACACCATCCACGTGACGTAACACCTTCCTGCCATATCGGACGATCATACCTGTAGTTGTTTTGTAAGTTTGAATATTTAATAATTACGTATTTATGGTATGACGCTGACTAGGGAAAAAACAAGAAAATTATACCTTCAATCATAATGATTGTAACCATAAAATGCATTTTGACAAATGTAAGATATCATGACTAAGAGGCGCAGTCGTACACTGTTTCAAACACAAAGATCGATATTACATACGTCGTACGTCCATAGGTTTATGTGAGTACATTGAGGACACTCTTGGGGCAGTCGGGAACGTGCGTGTCGTACAAAGCGGGACCGGGGAGTTGTCGTGTAGATTCTTGCCACCATCGTACGACAATTAAAAAATGCCGTACGGCACGTGTGACTACACCTCGACACCTGAATCTCCCACCCCAGACTATTACTCGTCTCTGTCACAGCTTTGGCGTCGTACCAAGAGTTTGATGAATACTAGCCCGGTGGGTGGCGTAAGCTTTTAAGGCTCTTGCGCTAATTACGTTCGGTGTTCCGTGTGTGCAGATCCCCTGAGAGATAGTAGAATTCGTCTGGCGGTCGGCGGCGACATTATGATTTATCATCGCTCTAGTAAAGTCTTGTGCAACTGTAGTGTACTTAGTCTGTATCTGTATCTATATAGCCGGTATAACCGCCATTCGGCGTAACACACCAACTTCTGTATCTGTATCTATATAGCCGGTAGAACCGCCATTAGGCGTAACACACCGGCTTCTGTATCTGTATCTATACAGCCGGTATAACCGCCATTCGGCGTAACACACCAGCTTCTGTATCTGTATCTATATAGCCGGTATAACCGCCATTCGGCGTAACACACCAGCTTCGCAGGCAGTCAGTAGCTGGTTAGATTACACCGAACGGCCTGTCACACCTAGTCTTTGGACATCTGACTGTAACCGTTCTTTAAAGCTATTTAGTGAGGATGCTCCTACAGTACTTGATGACAACGAGTTCCATTCTACTATGGTTCTCGGAGAATACGAATTCTTGAACACATCAATCCTTGCATGGTTGATAACTTTGGTACTTTGGTAGTCCACGTTTTTGACGAAGCCTAGGATCCAATATCCTAGTTATCCATCTATTCATCTTTCTATCCACCCAAGCATCCTTGTAGTAATCATTGATCAATGTACGTTTTTTACCATATCAAATAAGTAACGAGCAACTATTGGTACATTATGGTAACTTCATATGTCCTAAAGCAATGCGCCTTATCCCGCCTTGTCTTTCAATCAATTTGCCTGTCAGCAAAAAATATTGCTGCAACTTTTAGTTCGACTGATGGCTTGCGCAGTAATTCAAAATAATCACAATATTGTATTTTTGTGTAATTTCTAGTACGATTTTTCTGAAGCAAATGACCCTTTGTGAATTTTAAAAATGATATTACACTACCCTCTTCCCCCTTTCTACTCCACCCAAAAGTTGAAATTAGATAAAACAGATGGAGCTAGTCGCTGTAATCCATTTTCAGCCAAATCAGTCTGAGTGAAAGTCGAATGGTTCTGTATAAGCTACCGGCCGTCCGCCAGCTGACATCCGATGAATGCTAAGTTCATTTCGATTCAGACCTATCGGAGCGTGTGTGAGTGTGTGTGCGGTATTGTTAGGTTGGCCGTGCCCCGGGGGTATAAGTGACATATGTCTCGTGTGAATAGAATTATGGGTTGAACGACGCCACATAATCCGGTTAGCACGAGAACCCGTTGTACCAAGGACATTATCCTTGATTGTACCGAGTCATCTGATTCGTGGATTCAGGCCAAACAAATTTCATTCAACGATAACATCGACGGGTTATTTTTTTCTTCTTCTAGTTTTTGTTTCTTTTTTTGGTGGTGTTTTTTTTAAACTTTAAAGGTATTTTCTTACATCAGTACAAAAGATTATCTAGCGTGTCGGTATTGGTAACATTATGGGGGAAAGGTTATCAACACTGGGCCCCCTCAACCTTCACTGAACCGGGGCGGTGAACGGTGCGACCTTCCAACGAACATTGTCCCATTGCTGAAGTCACACGTCCTTATATGGTAATCTCCGAACGTGCTCCATATAATTGGGTCTGCCGGGAGACTGTTCTGAATTTGGCGACGTTAACATTTTCTTGTGTTGAAAAATTGTTTAATCATTTTTTGAATAGAATTTTGATTAATCAGCATTTGTACTCAACAACGAAGTTAAACTTTTTTCCATAGAATCGAGAAGGCGATGTGATTCTTTTGTGAAATTACTAGAAAATTCAAGGAGATATCATTCATCGTCATGACATTGTCAACAATATCCTGATATCGATCCCTTAAATTCAAAGGCTTTTGTCCTCCCTTAACGGTTACCGTCGCTACCCTGACCTTGGATCTGTCTGCGTCTTAACAAGGTTATTAACAAGGTTGGATCTCAGGTAGCAAGTGTCGGAAACTTCCCATCATAAAGGTGACTACAACTCGTTTTCACCTTTTCGCAACACAATTGAGATTACCAGAGGGTAAAATGACGTACGTATGATCTTACCACAGAACTGGTGGCAGCTGCACCACCATACAATACGCGTGACTTCAGTGCACAGTAGCGTGACGTCACTAAGGTCATAGGACACACATGGGAGTGCGCCAAATCGTAGTCTGAAAGGGCCTCTGTTGAGTGTTCCATCTCTTGTTTTTTATCTTGAAATCGCTTGATTTGTCCCTTGCCTTTTCTCTGGCGAGGGTTGAGATATTTAGCATATTAACGTATTGTTTGTAACTCAATTAAAGAATGCCCTTGCTCACACAGAGTTATGTATGGAGTATTTTCGCTCAGCTTTCTAAGAAGTTATTAGGTCTAAAAAATGGAGAATTAGATGTAGCAGAATGTTACAGGGATCGGTCTCCTAAAAGCAGCAGTGTCCCAGCATCATGTTAGGTTTAGTGGATGCGTTTAACAACAAATCGCTAGATGGCGTCAATAAAAGAGAATCAATCACGACGAAAATGTGTTGCACTTTTGCACTTTCAGCATTTTGCAGGACATTGAATCACTGCCGTACTAATAAATTTTTATCATGTTATTTCTGTACAATCTTTAGTACCGTTAGTAAAATGTCTCTTATAAGCAGTTCAAAGACTTTCGAACTATAAAGGTATAATATTGACAATTAAAACCTGTGCCTGGATGTCTTTTTCATATATCATGATAACATATACCCCGTTGTATATATCGTAATATTCGTTTGTTCCAGGATCCCATTATGAATAATCACGATTACTTTTCAACATTGCAAGTACAAGTATTTACGCCGACAGGGAATTTTGACCTTTGACCCTCTGTGTGTGACAGGGACCGTTGCCAGTGACAACGTGCTATTTGCCGTACTTCTTCCTGAGACGCGTCACCATGGTTTCCACCATCTCGGCAATGTCGTACTCGTGCTTCCACCCAAGGTCATTCCGCGCACCGCTGTCGTCGAACACTTCCGGCCACGTGTCAGCTGAACCAGGGGTAGAAATAGGGAAACCGTTTATATACAAAATTTTATCAAACTAATGCTTTGCTTCTATGTCCATGGTAAAAATTCACAGCAAAGTTAAACATTGCCTGCTGGCTAAACGTTGCGCGCGGAAAGATGTAGATTGTAAGCCTGGGTGCCATCTCTGTAGTAACTGCTGGCACATTCGTTTCGCTTGGAAACCGTGCAGGACAGGAGATTGTCAGTGGTTACCCTACCCCTCCTCTGTAGGGAATGTTGATCCAATGAACACATTATGATTGCTTCTGTGAGTATTTGACAAACATAACTAAGTTTGTTTTGTCCTTGGTGCTAAAATGCCTTTACCCGACCAGACTGGAGGGGGGGGGGGGCTAAAAGTGCCCGCGCCAACTTTGACATCGTATAACTGCCGAACGACATATGCTACGACTACCAAATTTTGTGACTTTTCTTAAAATCTAGTTGGAAACAATATTATTATAATAAACTACGCACAAAAAGTTCGGAAACTTAACTTTGGTCGATCATATTTCCGTCATTTTTTTACCGATTTCAATGTATTACATATCATTTAAAAGCTTATTTGATTTCCTTTCCCATGATACCAAACTTATTGTGATTGCGAGTTCATGAAACGAGCATCAGGCCTGCTAAAGTGAGTGAGTCGAAGAAATAAAGTGCCCAGATTACCTTATTATAGTCAAACATGCTATTCCGTACATATTCTTCTGTTGATATTGACTTCTGTACGAGGGTATTGTGAAAAATCAACAAGAATAAACAAGACATAATCATGAAAGCTAAGTTTATTCTTTATCGAAACCAACAATCTGTGTCTTAGTAACGGGTTAGCAAAGAGTCTTAGTAACGGGTGGCCCAGCCACGCGCTGTCATTACAGCACGGCACCTCCTCCTCATACTCGTCACCAGTCGCGCAATGCGATGCTGTGGGATAGCGTCCCATTCCTCCACCAGCGGTCGTCCTAGGTCAGCCAGCATTGTTCTCTCGGTCACTCTTGCACGGACAGCTCGCCCAAGCTGATCCCATAGATGTTCGATGGGGTTCAGGTCCGGGCTCTTAGAGGGCCACTTCATCCTCTCTACACCTGCATGCTGGAGATGGTCGGCGATGATCCCTGCCCGGTGTGGGCGGGCGTTATCATCTTGCAGCAAGGCATTCGGTCCCGTGTTATGGAGGAAAGGGATGGCCACCAGATCAAGTATTGTGTCACGATATCTTTCTGCATTGAGGGTTCCTGGTACAAGTCTTGTCTTTCCCCTGGAGGTTATGCCTCCCCATACTCCAATGTTTGTTGTGAAACAATAACAAACACCTGTGTATGACGATACCGTTGCAGGACGCAGGCATTTATGTGGCGTAAACAATTGGATCTTCGATGTGCTAAAAATAACCTTGGATGTTCTGTGTGCTAGAAATAACTTTGGATGGTCTGTGTTCTAAAAATAACCTTAGAACCTGAGGAAACAATATATTGAATCATCATCCGCGCCCATACCGATAGGATGTCACAGCGCGCGTATGACACCAACAGGGAATTTTGGGCACTTTTTCTCCGTGACCCACTCACATTATTAGTCCTGGTACTTGTTCCGTGGGTTTTCAATCACAATAAGTTTGGTATCATAGAACAGGGAATCACACAAGCTTTGTAATGATATATAATGCATCAAAATCGGTAAAAAAAGACAGAGATATGATCAACCAAAGTTAAGTTTCCGAACTTTTTGTGCGTAGTTTAGTATAAGTTTATCATTTTTCGTGTTGCCATGGCAACACTGCAGTTAGTGGAACAGTGTACAGGCGCAAATTTTCGCCAAACGAAGAAACATAGAAATCCATCTCAAACAGCCTCAAAACTGTCGCTTTAAATTCCATCCACCATTCACCACAGTTTCCGCCTAGATGACGTGCACAGAAGAATAAAGTAACGACTTTTTCAAGTAGTGTGTCGCATTAACATTACTTTATACCCAAAGTACTTTTGACAACGGGGTTTGCGGATAATTACTATGTTTTTCTACCTTGAATTTTCAACGACAATCACCACGATGATGATGATACTGTACCTGTGGTTCCTCCTCCCGGCATGGTGTCGGCCGAAATGACTCCTGGGAAGCGCGCGCTCCGGAAGTCCAGCCCGAACCTGTGGTTGTAGTACTGCGGAGGACGGTTTGGGTGATGTCAGCAACTACTTGTAACTGGGAAGGACCTCAATGGAAATTAACTTAATCATTTCCAAGCAAGTTGGGCGCGACTTTGCATGGCTTTTATCTATTTGAAAGAGAGTGGGAAATCGCTTGAAGGTAGACAAATCTCGAGCATGTTAAAGAGCCCAGCACACTTAGTGAAAAGAGTAGGGCTCCTTCACGGTGTGTGAAGATCAAAGCCTTTCCGGTCTAAGTTTGCTAGTGAATTTTTCGAGCAGACTCCATAACCCCTACTGTTCCTATTGGGTTAGTTAGTCCTAACACTCAGCACGTTGAGCTGGTTTCAGCTCGGATTATAACGCGGTACGCAATTTGGCGTCCGCCATTTTGGTCGGTTTAACTTATTCTCCAACTTTGAACTTTGAACTTTGAACTTTATTCACCTTTGAAGCGGTGGCACATCGGCAGCGCCGAGTGCTAAAAGTACATACTTAACGCAGATTGAGATATCATAGTTAACCAATATACAAAATCTAGTCGAGAGTATCGAAGAGTAAAAATAAAGTAACAGTATTAGCTGGTGCATGGGAGCCAAAGAAGTTCATAGAAGTAATATTATAGCAGTAAAAATAAAATATAGATAAAATGATAGCAGATAAATGGTAAACCTTAACTAACATTTCAATACCTAGCTGAAGCAGGAAACAATGGAATTTATATACTAAAAACAAACGAAATTGATATGAATAACAATACACAACTCGAGGGGAGTATGATAAACAGTGCCAGCTGGGTGGCAGGTGGATTACTTATTTAACCATAGTGGTAGGGGGGGGGGGGGGGGGGCAGGTGAAAATAATATAAATAATAACAGTGGAGTCTTGGCAGTAATCTGGGTGTAAACAGTTAGTGCGAAGAGCTATAACGGGCTAGGTTTACATGAAGCTGTGGTTTGAGGATATGATGTTACATAGTAACTGATAACAATCAACAGAGAGTAGTGAGATTTAACAATGATACACCATAGTTATCGTGTAACTATAATAGGCATAACAAAAAGTAGGCTGGGTGACAAATGGTCTACATAAGCAACATAGCTGGTTTTTAGACAATCAATTTGAAAATAATAGTAGAGATCACATGGCGTGGATAGAGTAGTTACATAGATGTAAGGTTGCATAAAACTGAACTTAATTAAAACTGTAGTGAAGTGGAGATGGAACACAGTTGGCCTTAACATTAACTTGTGGTGTTGCAGCTCCTTGTAAGCCATGCGTTGTGGATGTACCTCTTAGCAAGTACATCAATGATTGTATCCCATGGACCCTTGTATCCTAAGAGTAGATGTTTTTTCATTTCAGTGTTACTAGATGTAAATGCTTCCCATAGAAGAACTCCCCCTGCCTGTGTGAGTTCTGTTTCAAGGTTGGTGAATAGGGAGACTCTTTCTCTGGTATATTTAGGACATATGAATAGGAAATGATGTACTGATTCTTCCTCTTCCAGGTTGCAGTTGGTACATTTTCCATTTCCTTTGTATTTTTTCCAGGATAGTTTCCTACCTTCTAGTTCTAAAACTTCTGCTCTGGCTTTGAATTTTAATATACTTCCATCTGTGTTTGTGGAGTCTTTTAGATAGTCTTCAAATCTGGGCTCATGCTTGTTTCTGATCACAGTCTGTTTACTAGAGGCCATGGTGTTTAAAAAGGTGTCTTTCTGTTGGGCGGTATGTATTCTTAGTGCTGAGTTAACCCAGTGTTTGTTGATAGGTGAGTGGTTACACCATATGTGGTCCAGTCCTATAGATGTGAGAAGATTTTTCATGTGCTTGACCCAGTACCATTGTATAGTTTTCCCTTTCTTCATCATATCAAAAATTTGAAGAAGTACTAGTTTTGGCCATCTCTGGTCTTCCATTTTTACGAGTCGGTCATAGTATTTTAGTCTAAGTTTGTCCTGTAAGCTTGTAATAGATTCCCATCCAAGTTCACCAAACACATTAGCTTTACTTGTACCATTCGGGGCTTTAAACAGGAATTTGCCAAATTGGTATTGTAAACTTTCAAGGTGGGTCCTGTCCTTAATTGACGAGGGTGCCCAGATACTGCTACCATAGTTTATGCTTGGTACAATGATACTATTCCATAGTGTGTCACCATAAGTAAAGCGGTTAAAGCTGTTGTGGCCTATTATTGTAGACTTGCATGCTGCTGTGGTTCTATTAGCCTTCTTAAGGGTCTCATTTATGTGTATACTGTCATTCAGGTTTCTAGATATATGTATTCCTAGGTACTTATAGCTTTCACACTCTTCTAGGCTGAGGTCCCCCATCTTCCACTTCCTAGACGGATCCAGTTTCTTCCCTACTATAAGGACTTTTGATTTCTTCTCATTAAACTTAAGCTTGAGTCTCACTCCGAAGTCGGCTGTGATGTGTAACATGTGTTTAAGCATCTGTTCATTTTCAGCTAAAAGTACGACATCATCAGCAAAGAAGAGTCCACTTACTAAAGTGTCTCTGTTAAATTGAATACCAAGGCCGTGAAGTTTTAAGGATTTCGCTAGTTCGTTCATGTAAAGGCAGAACAGAATAGGGGACAGGACACAGCCTTGCTTAACACCAATATCTGAATCAAAGTAGTCTGTCTCTAGGTCGTCGAACTTAACTTTGTTTTCTACTTTCTCATAAATCTTATCTATAATATTCCACGCCTTTCCACTGATCCCATTTTGTGCTAGTACGAATTTTAGTCCATCACGCCAAACTAGATCAAAGGCCTTGGAGAGGTCCAAGAAAGCCATGTAAGTGGGTTTACCATAAGATTTGCGGATCGCGTTTAGTCCCTTTAAGCTAAAGATGTGATCCTCTGGCCGTCTGTCTTTCCTGAAGGCCCCTTGTATTTCCCCCAGGATGTTATTCTTTTCCAGGAAGTCGGACAATTGTGATTCAATTACCTTGTTGAAGATTTTGCAAACACATGATGTAAGAGTTATGCCTCTGTAATTGTTAAGATCTTTCACATCTCCACTTTTATGTATTGGAACTATTATACCTTTGTGCCAGTCTGACGGAATCTCGCCCTTGCTGTAACAGTGTTGAAAGAGAGTAGTGACTGATTTTAGCATTTCGTATCCTCCCTCTTTCAAAAATTCATTTACAATCTGGTCATCTCCTGGGGCTTTGTTGTTTTGCGTAGATTTGATTGCTGCTTCAACTGAGTCTATTGTAAAGGAAAACTCGTTTATATGAGCATTTGTTTTACACGTTAAATCTCCCGAACGGATAGGTGGAATGCATAGTTTCACTATAGTGGTGAATGTGTCTTCCTCACTGCCATGTAAAGCTTTATCCATTTTTCCAAGGTTTTTCCAGTATTGCTTAATATTAGTCTTAAGATTCTCTTTCCCAGAAATTAGATGCTTGCTGTCTGTGTTGGTTGACCACAGAGTGCTGGGTCTCCCTTTTCTAACCTTGGGCCTAAGCATGTTCCAGAATTCCCTAGTGGCTTTCCCCCCTCTCTTATTACATTCCATCAGTTTCTGCTTCTTCTTGGCCATTATATTATCCCTAATAACTTTCTTCGCTAGGTTTCTTTTTTCTTGGTACTTCTCCCATAGTTCCTCCCCGAGGTCCTGATCTCTAATGTGAGGGTCCATTTTAGTCCATACTCTATGTGCCTTATTTGCTTCTCTACGGTTAAAGATGGCTTTTTCTATCTCCTCATTCCAAACATATGGTTGTTTTCCTAACCTCATAAGCTTCTTGCCAATAGTTCTATTCGCAACCTCAATGACTTTACTCTTCCAATCGTCATATATCGCTTGAACCGGTGCGTTTTCATATGGGGTCCAGTTTTTAAATGTCTTAGTGATCTCCTCCCTGTATGTAGTCCAGTCTTGAGTGGGTGTGATGTTCCACCTAGGTATTTTCCTGTGTTTACTGTTATCCGACTGGGCATTTGTGATGTTAAGATACAGGGTAATTACATTGTGGTCACTACCTAAGTTAAGGGTGCGTTCCTCATCAATAACGATTTTACTTATCATATTTTTCACACTGTCAGAGAGCAATATGTAGTCTAAGGTAGATTGTTGGTCTTTGCGAAACCAGGTTATTTCTCCTTCACACTTTTCTAAGCAGTTTCCTATGACCATATCGCTGTCCTCTACAAAGGATAACAGGGCACGTCCATTGAAGTCTATTTTGTCAGAGCCATTTGGGATTAATGAACCGATTTTACCATTAAAATCTCCCATTAAGATTCTGTTATTTAACCCCATACTTTCGAGTGCGAGTGAGTCCACTAGAAGTTGGTGGAAAAGGTTTGAGACCTTATCATTGTCTGTTCCGGGGTTTGGGAAATAAGCTATACCAATAACGAAAATATCTTTCTGTCCCACACATATTTTTACCCACATTCTTTCATGCTCATCTTCCTTGGATCCTAGTATGTTGTCATCGAGAATCTGTATGTCATGTCTTACCAACAGACCAATACCCCCTCCTGACTTCTTCCCGCTATCATTTCTTCTATTTTTCCCAACCCAGTTGAAACCCTTTATACTGAGCTGTCTGTCCTCACTTAGGAAGGTTTCGCATAAACCGAACATACTAAGGTCTTCTGAGTGGAGTAGGTGTACTAAGTCGGTTTGTTTTGAGGAGACCCCCCTAATGTTATTGTACCCAAAAGTAACCCCCCTTGAGGTTGACTTGCTTGTCTTGCCCCCCTTTCCCCGTCTCACCTTTTTCCTGTGCATATTTCCTTTCTTAGAAGTGTTCCTCGTAGTGTCACTGTGTTCCATCTCCACAGTTAGGTCTTCAGATGTATTTGCAGCTCTTATCTTTCTCATGGTAATTATCTCAGACCTCATATAACAGTCATTAATGTTGGTATGTCCGCCTTCTAGATGGTTCAGAATGTCATATCTATTTTCAGTCTTAATCACAAAGTCCTGCGGTGGATGGTTACATGGAGTCTTATGGGTGTGTGACACGGCGGTCTCTTCTTCGCCAGCAGATCAGAAGCGGCACATTTTGGCCTTGTGTCCCAGCTGGTTACATGACTTGCATCGTATGGGGCCTCCATGTCTGCAGGCTCGTGTCACGTGTCCGGACTCCCCGCAGAAGTGGCATGGTGGTTCGCCTGGAATCTGTCGTGGTTGCTGCATCCTGCTGCGCGTCGGGAGGATGGGTACAACCTCGTTGATGTTAGAGACGAGTCTTGATGCACCTCTTCGTCGGCTTATGTGAAGGCGGTCTCGGTCGTATAGAGACTCGTCCAACTGTCCGTTCCTGTACTGAAAAGAGCCCTCGTTGTCCACGTACAGTACTCGCCGTTCGTCAGCTACTCTCCGTAGCGCTGCATTTGCAGGGGCGACCTTAGCGGCTGGTAAAGCTCTATCTGCCCTGGGGCAGATACCAGATAGTGCAAGCTTTACCCTGGGGTGTTTGTCCTTGACTATCTTGCATAGACGTTCGGCTTCCTTCCCGATGTTAGCGATGTCATGCTCGTCATCTCGCTCAGTTAGGTCGTTGGTGCCTGCGTGGACCACTACGTGGGAGTAGGACTGCAGGTCTGTGGTGTCCAACTCTTGTGAGATGTCTTTCAACCTCCGGCCCGGCCTGGTCATTACGATGGTGTCTTGGAGTCCCCTGGTGTTGACGTACTTCAGGTTCGAGTCTCCGATCAGAAGGACTTTTTTAGTGTCTTTGTTGGAGCCTGACTCCTCTCTGTTGGACTGGGCGGTGGTGTCATGCTGGGCTGAGTGGTCCGTAGTGTTAGCACTCATCGCTACCTGAGGTTCCGTCACGGGTCTACTACGAAGGGCATTTTCGATCTCCGTGAGTCTTTTGTCGTAGGACAGCACCTCGCTTATGTTGGTGGCCATTGTAGCGATAGTTTGCTTCAGTTCAGTGATGTGGTCTTTCATCGAGAGGGCAGCCTTCTTGGTAGAGGATAGCTCCGCTTCCAGCTTTTTCACGGTGAAGGGGAGGTTCTTACATTCAGGGCACAGCCACACGCCCTGCACGTCGTCGTCTCCCCTGACCTCTCCACACTCGAAGTGGACCCACCGACGACACAAGCAGCATTCCACCATGTCGTCATCTTCCATGCCGTTCTTAGGGCAGGTATCCAGGCAGTAAACATCATCAGACACAGTGGCAAGATTTAGGGCCCTTGCTGATGCTGGCTTGGCCTGGGGTGGGGGGTCTTCCTGGCTTGCTCGGAAGGGGGTAGTCAAGACGTTCAACATGGCGGTGAGGGGGATGAGACCGAACCCACTTCGCTTGCCTGCATCCGGGCTGCTTTCGGAACTGTTGTCACGGGCAGGGCTGGGTAGAGGGACCTTGTAGCACCTCTCCTTGCTCCTTTGTATGAGGCGCAATGCTATGTCTTTCGACAGGCATTTAGTTTTGAGAAAGTTCTCCGCCTCATGGACGCTGGAGAATGACTTGTAGACCGAACCTGGTTGTTTGGCTACAAGGTGCCTGATGCCGTCCACCTCCCAACGCCCGTGGAAGATTCCGCACTCCTTCCCGTGTGCAATGGCGAAGTACTTTTCCTTCGGCTTCGCCATGTTGGGTCGCCGGGTGACAGGTAGGAGTAGTCTGCACTCCGGTGAGTAGTCTGCACAGCAGCGGGTGTGCACTGGAAACGCTGGTCAGGAAACCGTAGAGTCTCAGGCCTCGAACGATCACAACCTTCCTTCCTTCCACGAAGTTGCGTCGGTTACAGGAGGGCCTTTGTCCCCGGAACGACCGCTTCCGCCTTGCCGCTGTACAAGCCCCACTCGGTCACCGGTGGTGAAACTGAGAGCAATAGAAAGAGTTAGACGAGAAATGGGACGCAATTGAAGTAAATAAAGTTACAAACCTTTAGCTGGGATAGAAATATGGCAAAGTTACGAAGTGACAGAAATCAAATTTGACTAAAATCAGGAGAGCAGGAAAAACACGTCCGTGACCTGGGCACGGATCACTCTCCAAGCAGAGGTTCCGGTCGAGTGGGGTAGGAGTTCAAGGATTTGGCTCTACAACGGGTGTCTATACGTGATACGTACCGATATCAAAAAAAGGAAACTACCACTTATTGGCAAAGGCATGGCAAATACTAAGGATAAAAAGTACTCTGTCTAGTCATGCTCATCAGAACTGGGGTTTTAAGAAAAAGAAAGTTTCAGTTATCTTTTTTTTATTGTAAAGATAACTGGTAGAAACCCTCTCGCCCAACAAAACCTTCGTTTATTTGTACGATCTTCAGGATCGACTGCAATTTGTTCTAGTTTCTTTGTTCGTTTCTAATAACGATGTGGCTTAATCACAGTTCACGTTTCATTTTGCCCTCCATATGTAGGGAAAAACACCTCTCCTGATTGGAATAGCCGTGGGATTTACGCTCTGCCACATTGTGTACTTCCCCACGTACTGGTATCTCGGGGACCTGAAACCCCAGCCACTGTGTCGCCCTGCACCGAGTAAAGGACTTTCACGACGAACAGAAGCCCCGACCAACGTCCCAAACACGACCGGCGGCCCTACTGCACCGCCTGGTCCGGTCCACCCGGTACCGTTCAATGTCACCAACCCGCTCAGTGGATACGTCAACGTGTTGAAAGATAGAGAGGTGAGTCTTTCTGCATGCTACTGTCTCAGCATTTGGTGAAGTGAACAGTTTTGTTACCTGCATGAAAAGCCGAGGTATAGTTTTGGGCTCTGTTTGTCTGTGTTTTGTGTATGTATGTGTTTCTGCAAGTATGACTTTAGTATGGCATATGGATTGTTATAAGATTCGGCTTGAGCGTAGATGTTGTAAACAGAAAGGTCAAGGTCGAGTTTAGGCCTCCTGGTGGCTAACCTTGGTAATGCAGCATAACCTTCGGTTTTCGTATCTTTTACCCTGGACAAGTGAAGTGGTCTTGAACTTTCGGTGACAGATAGCCTGTAATGTTTATATACTTGTAGGTAGGTTAATCTATTGTATCCACTTGTTTGTTTGGTTGCATGTATAGTTGTAGAAGAACTTACGAATGTCGCTGTACTTTTGTCGTGTCAATAAAGATTGTTCAATCTGTAATGTAAGGTAGAAATGGTAACGGTTGGGGCCCCTTAGCAGTTTCTTATAGACAGAGTTGGCAATAGGCGAGTTCACACGTCCGTGCACAACAAAAACGAGGGTTTCATAATTTCTGGCAGCGTGCGAACGCGTCCGATGCGTTTACCTGTAAATTAATTTTTTTGAACCTTCAATCAATCTTTATTCTGAAATCAACATTGCAGGTGTGTCTGACGACACACCTGAATTACATTAGATTTCTTACAGAAGTATGTTAAAAACATTCCAATGGACCAGATTTAAAAGAATCATCATGCGCTAAAATACATTAAAAAGTTACTTTGGACGAACGAGGACAGACGAATAGAGCTTTAAACTAGGTTTTGAATGTCTCTCAGATACCTCATAACAAACGAGTCACTGTGACGTTTGGTCTTGCTAAGTGGTAATTTGTACATGTGTCGGGTTTCCCTGTTCCTTAGATTATGGTCAGACTTCTTCCTTGGTGGGAGGAAGACATTGCAGGGGTGGGAGGGGTCTCTTAGAATTCTCTGAAGTTCACTACGTGACGCATCCCCTCTCCTAGACTCCAGGGTTGGCAGGTGGTCACAAGGAACTCCACATATCCTCAAACACATCTTCTGAATTCTCTCCAACTCGTTTGACAGACGACGTGGAAGGCCGGCCCAGACAGGGGACCCATACTCTAACACAGGTCGGATAAAAGACTTGTAGATTTGCACAAGTACATCAGTGGGTAGGGCAGCACGCCTGGCTACGCGTAGGTATACGTAATGTATGCGCGGTTGGACCTTAGTTAGCGTGTACTCAACATGAGGTCCCCATGTAAGGTCGTTGCTGATCACAATTCCAAGAAGCTTGAAGGATGTGACTCTCTCGACGGGCTCGCCGTTTAAGGTAAGTGGAGGGGGTGATACAGGGCTACGGCGACAGCTGATGACCATGTCTTTTGTCTTCTTGGCATTAGCGCTCATGCAAAATGAGTTTGCCCAGACGTTGACTTTGTCAAGTGCCACTTGCATGAGACCCGGCATGGAGGCCATCAGAAACTCCGAGTTGGTGAGATCATCAGCGTATTTTACTGGTGTGATGCTGGGTGGGATTCCCTGATCAAGACTGTTCATGGCAATAATAAAGAGAGTCGGTGAGAGAATTCCCCACTGAGGTGTGCCTGCGAGAACGGGTCGGGCTTCAGAAATGCTCATCCCCCATTTCACACGTTGGACACGATCGCTCAAGTAGCTGCTCAGACACCGCCATAGGTCCAGTCTGATCCCCATGTGTGACAGGCAGTGGAGGAGGCTGCCGTGATCTATAGTGTCAAAAGCGCAAGTAAAGTCAATAAACGCAGTGTGCACATTCAATTTAGGAACACTGTTTACCGCGTTGTACCAGGACTGCGTCATGTAAATGAGCGCTGATACTGTTGACCGTCCCCGTCTAAACCCGTGCTGGGAATCATGGATTAGGTGATTCGTGTCCTGTAGCAGGAGGTCACGAAGAAACACTTCGAGCACCGTGCCAAAGCTGCTGGTCAGGGAGATGCGTCTGAATTCCTCTGGTCCCTTTGGCTCTGGTGTCTTCGGTACGGGTACCACCAGTTCTTCTTTCCATTCCATGGGGAAGACACCCTGTCGTAAACATGCATTGTAGATGTTGCACATTACTGGCGCAAGTTCCTCATGAAAGTTAGACAGCACCCAAGGCGGGATGTGATCTCCACCGGTAGCCTTGCGGGGGTTCACCCTTTTCAGTTGAGCTTTAACCTTCCCGATGCTCAGTTCTGGGATGGTTCGATGGGACAGCTGATCAGCGACTTCCATGGGGCTGGGTATGACGCGGTGAACACTTGACCAAACCGAAGCGAAATGTTTACTGAAACTTTCACACTGAGCACTCGGGTCTGCAGCAGTGGCTGGCACACTGTTTCCTCTTGGTTTGGATGCCCCTATCAGTGCCTTCACCGTGGAGAACCAGTGTGAACCACCTGGCTTCATTTGTCCAACTTCTTTCTTGAAAAACGAACGTTTTGCTCTCTTAAGACAGTACTGAACCTTGTTACATGTACGTAGCTTGTTGTAGCCGTTAGTGTCCCCCGACATAAACGCCTTCTGCCTCTCCGCAACTAGACCCTTGATGCGTGGAGTAATCCAGGCCTTGTCTTGAGAGGTGACGTTTCCCTTTTTGAGTGGTAAGAGTCTGTCAAGGATCGGACGCAGAATGGAGTAGAGTATCTGTACTTTAAGCTCTGCGTGCTGCGCGTCTTCCACTGGTGAGAAGTCCTCATGCTATATTATATAACGTTCATCTGTGTTCGTAGTTGTAATAACATAAGTGACGGGTGCTGAGCAGCCGGGTCCTTAGTTTCCCTAAAGAATGGTTGGAAACACGCCCAGTCTTGATATTTTGCGTTGGTGGCAAGTTAAATCGTTTTCCAAAGTGTATATCTATTTTATGCAATGCTAATAGTCAAGCAACTGGATAGATTTTGAAAGCGTTCAAATCTACCCAGTTGCTTTAGTAACTGTCACTTTGCATATCTCGTTATCTGGATATCTACTCTCATTGACGTATATCTATTGTGTTCTTCCCCAGGCATTGAGGCTTCACTGCGGTGTGTGTGCCCTGGTGTCCACTTCTGGACATGTCCTGAACCACACGGCCGGAGCAGAAATCGACCAGGCCGAGTGTGTCATACGTATGAACCATTCTCCTGTTACCGGCTTTGAAAAGCACGTCGGGAGAAGAACTACAGTCCGTATAGTAACACACAGCAGCTTCAAGTTCGCCTTTATGGAAATCACGCAAATCGTCTCGAAAGAAAACCGGTCTAAACTGGTAGTATGGGGTCCAGACGATACCATGAGGACAAACGGAAAGGGGGAGACGTACAACCATTTATTCAATCTGACAAAGGTTTCCAAGGACGCGGAGTTTTACATGTTGTCACCAGAGAGAATGCTGTATTCTCACAAACTGTTTGATAATGAGACCGGGTTACAGAGGTAAGTAAGCCCTATAATAAGGAGTTTCACGACTCAAAGTACGCATGCACAGTGAAATGCATTGTGGGTAATATGTCACGGTAAACATGTTCTTGTCTTCACCATTGATTTGATTTGCATTACAATGTCTGGACCCTTGTTGCTACAACATGTATTTTCTTTAAATCTGTGCATTTCTATTTGTGTGTGTATTTGTGTTTATGTATGTTTTTATGAATGTTTATATGTGTATTTGTGTACACGTAAACAGCAAATAAAGTAAGTAAAATAAGATATCATCCTCATCGTCTTTACTGAATATTCTTCTTGTTCTTCTGGAGTTAAGACGCGTCAAGAGTGGGTTGATCTGGCTGAGTACAGGCTGGTTCACGATGATCCTGGCTACAGAGATGTGTGATCAGGTCAAGGTGTACGGCATGAGCGATGGAGAGAACTGCAGGTCAGACGGGTTTCTCTGATATCCTGTATGGGAGGGTAGCAGCGCTCCTTACAGTAAAGCTCCTTGTTCCAATTCTAGCTGTTAACGGGGAAACCCCAGGTCAATCCTGGATAGGACATCTCGGTTGGGAATGCAGTCGTCTTTCAGAAGGGACGTAAAATGGGGGGTCCCGTGTTCGAGGAGGGGCCTTGAGTGCGTTAAAGGGGAAAGGATAGCGACCCTTCCTTTTACAGATGAACTACTGAACGAACAACGAACGAACGATGTTATGTGATTGCTTGACATTTGTACGTGCGTGTATTGCGGTCAAACTTGTACCACTGACCACGTCTGCATAACGACCACCTGGCCATTGAGTTAACTTCCAGGTGGTCCTTTTTCACATTGTCCCAGAACAAGTCTACAGTGGCCACCTGTCTACAATGTCAAGTTCTTTAAGTCGTTTAAGCTGGGGTTTTCTCGTTGACCATAAATGTTGTTCATTAATTGCTTGCAGGGACCCAAATGCCTACCCAGCGGCGTACCATTACTTTGACAGTGACAACATCACATACGCGAGGAACGAGTGCGACGAGTATAACTGGATGGAGAAACGAGAAAAAGATGCACATCGCTTCTTTACAGAAAAGACAGTTTTTGAAAGATGGTCAAAATACCACAAAATCACCTTCCACTTCCCCTCATGGAATCGTTATGAATGACTTGTTACTAACTAGACTCAGTTGACTGGAAAAATAGTACAATTTGGCCAAAAGACTTGGTATATTTACCTTCAGAGAAGGCGGGCATAAAGGTCAGTGACCTGGACCAGACGCAGCTGTCACCATGGTTACTGGAGGTGCAGCAGATAATGTATGGTGTACGATTACCTAATGTAGCAAGTGGCAGGACAGAGCTAGAGGGGCCGGTCCCATGTACATATATATGAATGTGATTGTGTATAATAAACAGAGCAGTAATTTGTTATGACTGAAGACACGTCTGGTTTCGATGCACAAGTACAATGTATCACAGATGATGCTATAATCTATAAGCTAGTGTATCAATATTTCTGAGCATCACAATATTTATCTATGATTTGATATATAAAAACACGCCTGGATTCGGAATACATGTACAGTTATTAATGTCACCGTATTGATGATGCTATCTCATTTTTAAAACCGGATTTATTGAATTTGTAAAATATGTTTGTCAGAAACCCGCTGCCATGGCAACACAAAACATCATTAACTTACATCATTAATATAGAATTGTCGCCAAGTAAATTCTAAGAAAAGTGTAAATTTGGTGGTTTTATAATTAGCAGACCTTCTTTTGGCAGTTATACGTGAAAGTTGGCACGGGCCCTTTTAGTCCCTTCTTTCCAGCCTATAAAGGGTTAAAAGGGGTGTTCTAGCTAAGCATACCTTTTACCAGATCCGACAGAAAACTGCAATATAACGGGAGTCGCCCAAACATAGGACGTTTTTTTACGCGCTCGAACTCACGGCGCTCCATTGCTGGTTGCCAGAGAATGGTCATGTGTTAATGAATGAATTTTGAACACATTCATCTAAAGAACATACATGGACAAGAAATGTATTCATAATGTTCATGGGCCCTTCACGCTCCGTGTTACAAGCGTCAAACGCTGTGAGACGTTTTCACGAATGTACCTTCTGATTTAGTGCTACGCCAGATAGTGTGCCTAACTTAGTACGCTTTGGTAATTTTGCTCTCTTCGGAAGTTGGTGATGAGGTTAGGGAAATGTAAATAAGGCTTGAAGTCTGCTATATTCTAGCTTTCTTTTGACCGGAAAATTTTGACTGTGTGCACTTCTAACGTCATGTGAGAAGGGCTATATCTAGCGCATCCCAGCTCATGTTTTGGCGGGAAATAGGCTACTACGCACTTTGCGCGCGGCCCGATGTACGTCTTGCATGCGACCCGACTTACAAAATCATTACGAAAAAACAACACCGCTTACATCAACAATACTCCGTCTACTTATTGGGAAATATCTTCGCCATCTCTGTATTCAGTTTCCTTTTCATAGACGGTACCAATCACATGTTAGAGCGTTACAAAGCTGTGCGTTGAATTGCCGTCCGCCACCATCGCGGCCCCCAAAAATGGCGGGAAAACAACGTTGCCAGACGGCAGCGATGTTTACGTTGTTTTCTTTGGTCGGTTTTCTTCTCAAGAAACACTTAAAGACCCAATTTTTTGTGTTTTATGAAGTTATATTTCTTATGTGTATGATAGTTGTATATTTACTTGGCACAGGTCGTATATTTAGGTGTCGGGCCGTCTAGCTACGCAGTGACCCTCTACTCAGCGTTGCCATCATTATTGTCAAAATACTATTCTCGACAAAACAAGAAATGCATATGTACACATATGTTTTGAATGCAAATAAAAATTATGTGCATGGACTTGGTTTATTTATCTTCCTTATGAGCATAGTCAGTGGACACAAACACGGCGTACTTATGCATAACAAGATCACTAAAAAGTCCATCCTAAGTTAGGGCGCGTCCTTAGTTCGGGCAACCCCCGTTACCTTCCTTGTCTAGAAAAGTTTAATTTTTCGCCCACACTACAGTATGAGTGAAGTTTATCGTTTTTGGTCATGTTTCTTTCTTTTCCTCCTCTTCCCATTCCTGTCAAATATTCAAAGTGATCTACTCAGTCGGCGGTAACTAACCATCTGTTAAAAACTCGACAAAATGATATTAATGTGCTTACTTGCACCGAACTTAATTGGACAGTAAAATGTTCGCTTACTTTTTCTAAGAAGTCGTCTGATCATGAAAGAGAAGAACTAGCTGTAGCAGTGGGTTGATTTATATAAAAAACTTTCTAGCTGGCGTTGATAAAGGACAATTAATCACTAACCAAAAATGGTCACAAATGTGTTGCAATCTTGTGCTTGCAGCATTTTTCAGGACATTGAATCGCTGCCGCACATGTACAGATCAATTTTATTCAGTCAGTTCATTATGTACAATCTTTCCTCATATTGGTAAAATTTCATTTCGAGGAGTTCAAAGATTATTTGAACTACAAAAGACTATAACATTGATACATGCTACTTGTGCCTGAACATTTTTTTCATATGCCGTAATACCATACCTGCCACTTTGTATCAATGAACTATTACATCGTTAGAAACATTTCACTGTTCCCATTATAAATTATTAGGATTGCATTTGTTAAATTGCAACTTCAAGTATTCATGCCTACAGTGAGCTTCGAACTTTGACCCTCCACGTGTGACCGTGACCGTTGCCAGGAACAACGTGCTATTTGCCGTACTTCTTCCTGAGACGCGTCACCATGGTTTCCACCATCTT